>NC_138768.1:782080561-782138061 GCF_965119305.1 Pelophylax lessonae | reverse complement strand
CCATTAAATGTGTTTTCCCTTGTGGCTTTGTTAGATAGAAACACGCCAAGCAATTATGTACATACATTTTCGGTGTTCTTTTCATGTTGCCTTATCAGCACTGGAAGAAGCCTATGTTCAGTAAATATATTTCTCCCTGTGGCTAATCAATCTATCTTTCATTTGTGTCTACTATAGCATTCAGCTATTTTCATGCTTCTGATGCTTCATTTAAATCTTACAAATGTGTATCTTAAAGCCCATCTTTGGGCAGAAAATAACCCCTATCGCACACTCTCTCACCCAACGAGTTATTTTTCTCCCATGTCATTTCCAGGCAGGCCCGTATTTCAGCGCTACAGTTGTTATTTAATTGTCCCCTTGTGCTGACAACACTGCGAGAGTTCTCTTCTGGACCCTGAGAGAGCCCACCAATGGACATCCAATAGGAAGGTTCCTTTTCACACAGGCAGTGGCATGGACACTCAAATAAGGACTCTGCCACCTGTAAGTAGAGAGAAGACTTGGGCTGCCATATTCTTATGCAAATTTCATATGCAAATTTCTTTCCTGAAACTACAGACAGTGTTGACAAGGGAATCCCTCCCGCAGAGCCATCCCTGCCTGGAGAATACAGTGATTATTGCTGGCGGCTCTACCAGTATGTAAAATCTGGCAGGTTGGTTGCCATTCAGCCTGCCCATACATGGTTCGAATGTCGGCCAGTTCCTGCTGAACCAGCTGAGATTCAAACTGTCTATGGCCGGGTTAAAGCTCAGAATGTCATGTGACCATGGATTTAGGTGAGTACATTTTTTTTTTTTTTTTCAATTCTATGCAAGTGGATAGTTAGAGATGGGAGAGGGTGGTGAGCCCAGAGATCAGCTTTAAGCTATGCTCTTGCCTGTGTTGACAGGCTTTTGGCTTGTGTTAAAGGCATCGGTTTGACATCAGCCTAAGACACTTTCGAGATTATTTGAAATTCACTTTCAGGGGCAATGATCCTGCAGATGACCTCCTTGTGACCTACATGTAGTAATCAAAAAGGCCCGCAGCAAAAAAAAAAAAAATAAGCGTAGGGCCTCATGGAAGGGTTTAATGGGCTACGGTCAGTTAAGGGTTAAGGCAGCTGGTTCAAGTGGAGGTCAAGGTCAGGGATTGGTCAGTGTCAGGTAGGTGGGGTAGTTAGAGAGTGAAGTGGGGGGGTTTTACTTACGGTTTCAGCACAATTCTTCGGGAGCCAAGAAGAAAGGATCCCCGCCCTCCTGCCCTGGATTGGGTGCGTTCTCCGAAGATTGGTTTTGCTGGTTGGGTTTATTTGGATATGGGGTTTTGGGTTGAATGGGTTGGTTTGTTGTGCTTTTTGGTTGGTTTTGTGTTGGCGGTTGGGGGTCTTTGGAGGCGGTAAAATCAGTTGTTGGTAACAAAAAGTTCATAGGGTGACCCATCTAAGGTATGGAGCCCTCTAGTGTATCCCGGTTAATAGTGGATTAACGGGAAGTGGTAACAAGGAGGTATCAGTGGTCAAGTGGGTTGTCCCCGAGCTGGTGTTGCGCGGCTGGGGACTGTTTAACGAGTTACGCTGATACATAGTCAATTGGAATTTGGTGCCTCCCAAGACCAACAACTCATTTCAGGGGATACTGGAGTATTTATGATTATGTTAATAATTTATGTGTTTTGGTTAATTTTGTTAATAAATGGCCCTTTGGGCCACTTTTCTCCAAAACTGGTGTCACTGGTGTTTTTATAGTTTAACATAGTGGTTAAGGGTTCATATGGGAGTAGCATCGGTAATACCCTATTCATGAATTTTCACCCAAACTGTTATAAAAAGGCTGCTTGTTTCTCAATGATTATTTGATTCTTTATTATTTGCTTGGAGCCTCTCTGTTAACCCATTGCTGCTGCTGCCCCAACCCTAGTTTAAGGGGATTTAAATGCCTGGCGGCAGAGCTGGGCTTTTAGATCTTGTGCTGTGATTAGCTGTCACATGATCAGAAGCTAACGATCGCAAGTATGCATCGTCAGCCACCCATGACATCTGAGTTACTGTGCTGGGAGTGCAAAGTAGCATGCCCTCAGCACAGAAAAGCTGTTTCCCGCAAATGTGTGGCAAGCATTCAGCATTAAAGCTATCATGAATCTGCAGTAATGTTTCATGCCCTGACTGTCTGATTACCTTTCTGGTCTGTGTATCAGCTTTAGGGGCTGTGCTCTCACACCTGTGTGTTTAGGTAGTCTTCTTCCAGCATGTCTCCACCCCAACCTCTAACAGAAAACTTTATATTAACCTGCCCACTGCAAGCCATCTTTGCCCGAGCAACAATTGTGTGAAGGCTTCCCTGTGTGTTTCTTGCCATGTGCTCTACATCTGATCTCTGTGCACCGAATTTGGCTTGTTCACCTGACCATCCCAGTCTGCTTGTTGCCCTGACCTTTGGCTTGTCCTTCTGACCATCCCTATCTGCTTGTGGCCTCAACCTTTGGCTTGTTATCCTGTCTATCCCTTGTGGCCCTGTACTGCTGCTTCCTCTCCACCCACCAGAGCAAGCCGTGAGCGTGAGCTGGGAGACCCTGGGGACCGTGATCTGGAGTCAGCTACAGCCAAGTCCATTCTCACCATCAGAGGCTCTGGTAAAAACCTGCTGGCTCTTAGACTCTACGTCCTGGGGAATCTTGTGCTCTAGCTCCCTGTCCAGGACCGTGGCTGCGACCCTGTGTAGCTGATTCTCTGAACCATCAACCCTCAGCAGTCAGCCGTTGGGTTCACAACCTCCATGGTGCGCTCCCCATCACTTTCTCCCGCAAGTGACACTGACAAAAGCCCACCTGCCCAGTGGCCAGATATATGCGTATGGCCATCGGGAACGGTTTACAGCAAAGGTGTCAGGCTGTCAGGGTGTAAGGGTGTACTATCTCCTATTTCAGCTTATTGTTGATAAGAGACATCCTTTACCCAAAACACATACTGTATAACAATTTGTCAGAATTGCATAAGACATAACTAAAGGCTTTGTTAATTGTTAGTTTTACCTTTTTCAATCAAGTGTACGTTATTAGCTATGTGCTAAGGCCACAGAAACGTTATCCTCTATATATCAGTCTGGCACTGAGCTGACATTTCTGCTCTGCCAGGGAGAGAAAAGTTTGCAATAAAAAAATAGCAGATTCAGGTTCTTACAAATGCTCATTAATGATATTCATTATATTCTATTATATGTAAAGTAGAACTGAAAATTGAGTTTAATTTAGCTAAATATATTATATGTGCATCAAAACTGCTGCAAAAGCTTGCCGTTTGTGTTCTTCCTAAAGCTGCTACAGCCTGAGTAGAAAAGCCTGTCTTCGGTTAGCAGCTGCAAAGTAAGACCTTACTCCCTGTAAGGAAGCAGTGCAGAGGTCTGACACGCCTCCTATTAAGTTAGTTCTATAGTTCTGCAATCAGCAATGCTCCCTGCTGAGTAAAGAGCACTGGTTCTGACTTAGAAGTTGCAACTCTGCAAAGAGACCACTGCTTCCACACAGAGAGCAATGGTCCCACTCTGCACCATGCTGGCAGGTAATGGCTTTTCTAACAGTGTCCACATTTGTAAGGCCACTTGAAAATCTAACTGCTGTGTGTGCATCCTGGCAGTTTAGTGCATCTGGGAGGCATAGGTGCAGCTTTCATCCTTGCTGCCTGCAGCCTGTCAAAGTCTATGGCAGTACCTGGCTAGGGTTAAATGCTGTACCAAGTGGCCCTCTGGACGTTATGCATTTCAGGTTGGATGCCTGGAATGTGGGTCTTATGAATGCATAGAGCCCTAAATGCGAGTGCCACTTGGAAAATGTATTGAGCACCTTCCAGTCACAGGTCTCCATAGACTTTCACAGACTGTTGGCAGCAGGGCTAAACAATGCACCTGTGCCTTCTGGGAACACCTAAATGCTGAGATCCAAGCAGAACAGCTAGATGGCCCTATGCGCAAGGAGGCTAACTGTATAAAGATTGCCATAGAGCAGTGGTTCTCAACTCCAGTCCTCAGGACCCACTAACAGGCCAGATTTTAAGTATTACCTTGGGGAGATTATTATTATTATTCAGGATTTATATAGCGCCAGCAGTTTACGCAGTGCTTTACAATATAAAAGGGAGACAATACAGTTACAATACAATAAAATACAAGAGGATTAGGAGGGCCCTGCTCAGAAGAGCTTACAATCTAATGGGGGTGGGGCAGGTGTTACAAGAGGTTGTAACAGTAGGGAATAAGCTGATGGAAGATTCGTTGGCGGTGTGATAGGCTTCCCCGAAGAGATGAGTTTTCAGGGATCGCCTGAAAGCAGCTAGAGTAGGAGATAGCCATACAGGTTGAGGTAGAGAGTTCCAGAGGATGGGAGAGGCCCTGGGGAAATCCTGGAGACAAGCAGGGGAGGAGGAGACAAGGGAGCTTGAAAGTAGGAGGTCTTGAGAGGAGCGGAGAGGACGGTTGGGGTAAATTTTGAGATGAGATTGGTGATGTAGCTCGGGGCAGAGTTGTGAATGGCTTTGTATGCTGTGATTAGTATTTTGAATTTAATTCGCTGGGCAATCGGGAGCCAGTATAAGGATTGGCAGAGAGGGGAGGCAGACACTGAGCGGTTGGTAAGGTGGATAAGCCTTGCAGCAGCATTCATGATAGACTGAAGAGGGGATAGCCTATGGAGTGGTAGGCCTATGAGAGTTGCAATAGTCGAGGCGAGAAATAACAAGGGAGTGAATGAGTAGCTTGGTGGTATCAGTTGTTAAAAAGGGGCGAATTTTAGAGATGTTGCGGAGGTGACAATGATTGGATTTGGGTCTGAAAGGACAGGTCAGGGTCTAGGATTACACCTAGTACCCTGGCATGAGGAGAGGGATTGAGGGTTGCATAACTAATTTTAATGGAAAAGTCATGGAGGGGGCATGGGCGAGAGGGAATATTACCAGCTCATTTTTAGAGAGATTTTGTTTGAGGAAGTGGTGCAACATCCATGTTGATATGTCAGTAAGTAAGTTAGCAATGCGAGAGGAGAGTCAAGGAGTGAAGTGAGGAGTAGACAGATAGATTTGAGTGTCATCGGCGTATAGATGGTATTGGAAGCCGTGGGCGGTTATCACGTGACCAAGGGAGGTGGTGTAAATAGAGAAGAGTAGTGGTCCAAAAACAGAGCCTTGGGGAACCCCCACAGAAAGGGGCAATGGGGAGGAGGAGGTAGAGTTGTGGGTAACACTGACGGTGCACTGTGACAGGTAGGAGGAGAACCAAGATAGAGCAGAATCTTGGAGGCCAAGGGAACGGAGTGGGTGGTCAACAGTATCATAGGTTGCCGAGAGGTCAAGTAATAGGAGTATGGAGCAATGGTCATTGGTGTTAGCAGTTAGTAAATCGTTGGTGAGTTTTAGTAAGACAGTTTTTGTGGAGTGCTGTGAGCGAAAGCCAGACTGTAAGGGATCAAGAAGGTTATTTTAATTGAGGTAGGAGCTGAGACGGTTGTAGAATAAGCGTTCTAGAAGTTTAGAAGTGAATGGGAGCAGTGAAATGGGTCTTAAGTTGTTCAGGTTGGTGGGGTCCAGTGAGGGCTTTTTAAGTATGGGAGTGATCTGCGCATGTTTTAGAGGGGAGGGGAAGGTGCCACTAGAGAGGAAAAGATTGAAGATGTGAGTAAGGGAGCATAGGATAGAATAAGAGGGTGTCCGTAGTAGTTGTGAGGGAACAGGATCCAGGGAACAGGTGGTTAGGCAGGCATCTGAGAAAATGTTTTAACCTCTTCGGTAGTAGCCGGTTTTAAAGGAGGAGATTGTTGACTGTGTTGTTAGGCAAGGTATGTTGAGTGGGGAAGATGTGCACACAGTGTAGGTGTCCTCATGTATTGCATCAACCTTGTCTTTGAAGTGATTGGCAATCTCTTGGGCAGTGAGTGAGTTAGTGAGTAGAGGAGGTGGGGGACAAAGCAGAGAGATGCAGACTAGAGTACTGCAATCACTGAGCAGCAAATTACATCACCTGGGATGTATTTCAGTTATCTTGCAAACCTGGCCTGTTAGTGGGTCCTGAGGACCGGAGTTGAGAATCACTGCCATAGAGGGATTGGTTAAGCAGGGACTGGCCAAATTTCGATCCGACTATGGCTGTTCCTCTTCATAAGGAAGTTGATCCAATGATCAGTTTCTCACATATCCTGTGTATATGCCAAATATCCATTACAATATTCTGGACATTTTTTTATATTGTTGTATCATTAAAGAATGTACAGTATATCTCTATAACAATTTTGTCTAAGATGTTATATTTCCCTTATTTCTGCCGGTAAAGTCCCATTAATGAGAGTTTTTTCTATGTACATACAGCTAAGGGACGTTGGCAACTGTTAGGCCCCTTTCAGACAAAGCGGAATCTGTCAAAGCGTATCCGCCTGCTTAGGGGGGGTTCTCTTCACTGATCCCCCCTGAGCAGGTGGATGACAGGTCCATGTTGGCTCTGCTATGCAGAGTTGCCACGGCACAGCCTGCTTTTCTCTATAGGGCAGTCGGATGGAAAAAGACTGCCTGTCCATTTTCATCTAATTGCCATTCGATCCGCCGTATGAATGGAGAACGGATCCTCATCCATCTGTTTTTAGTGGACCGGATCAAATCGGATGCCTTCTGGTGAAAGTGGACACTTGTCCGCTGACATCCGCTGCCCCATAGAGAATAATGGGTGGTCCGATCGGGTCCACCTGAAAAACAGACCAGCGGACCCGATCGGTCCGCTGATATGAAAGGGGCCTTAAGCTCACTACTAAAATTGTAGCTTCTTATGAACTGACTTAATGGAACATTTTTTGATCAATCAGCACTGCAGCCAATGGGCAGCAGCACTGATCAGTGTATTCTGACATCAAAAGAGTCCTCACAGAATAAAATTCCTTCATCCACCTAGTTTGTGTGGATATGGCAATTTGTTCAGTTTTTTTTTTTTTTTTTTTTTTTACCTGCCCTCTGGCTGATCAAAGAAAACTGATTCATGTATGGCCAGCTTTATATTTGTCATCTAGCAGTTTCCATTACATTTTGTTTCACGTGGGGTTTCCAATATTTTGTCCACTATCTGTACAGCCATCCTTTACATTAGTTACAAAGCACATTAGCAAATAGTAACACAAGCTGCCAGGGTCATTTGTTAAGCCTCTATAAAACCAAGGTTTCATACAAATACAGTGCTGTTTATTTATTGTTATTGGTAATGAATACTTCGGGGGGAAATAAAACTCCAAAGAAGCCATTGGATGTCAGGAATGTGCTATTAAATATCTCCACAGAGACAGACTCCAGTGCCACGGGAGGCAGGCAAAGTCAGAACTAATTATAGGAAACCTGTGAAGAAAGGGAACAATCTGCATGAAAGAATTATTAGCAGTGCCTACATGTGATATATGCTCCCACTGCATGATCATTTGCAAATGTTTTAAATAAAATATATAGCTATATAAGATAAAGTTTTGCTTTTCGTTTCATAAAGGACATCAATTCTGTAAAACCCCCTAATGCATATAATTAAACAGTATATGAATACAGGAGAGATTTAAAGTGATACCAAAGTCTTACTTTTTTGCAATTACATACAGTTTCTTGATGTAGCGAAGTTCTCATTTTATCTTGATTTTGCTTCAGGGTGTCCCCTTTGCCTTGCAGGGCCCTATGGAGCCCCCTTTTTAAAATATATTCCTGGGATTAGACAACAGGGCAGCATGCAGACCCTGCCTGAGCTAATAAGTAAAGTCAGCCCAAAGAACAACACACAGAAGACACTGTCCACAGGCAATGCCCCAAAAGGCACTGTCAATCATTTCCGTTAAAGTGGATGTAAACTCTCTCCTATACCCAGTGAAGTGCACAGCCTCAGATGATACACAGAGATTAAACAAATCTCCATATATAAGTTTTATTTCTATACCATATATTTCTTGTATATCTGCTGTCTTCAGCTTTATATACTTTAAAAAGTATACATGGTGTTAGATTTTTTTCTTCCTGTTTCAGCAGTGGGAGTGTAGCCTTGGCATACAGTGTGTGACAGCTGATTGGAGGAAAGTCACACACCTCCACTCCACATAAATAAAACTCCAGGTCATGTCATGTAGCCCTTGCACTTCTCCTGCAGCTGTGGCATCCCCCTTGTCAGCAGAGAGGAGGAGAGAACTCCTCCTACAGATTCTGGGCATCTCTTTGCAGCCACAGCAGCGCCTTGTCTCCGCCACCCCTGGTCTGAGCATTCTGTAGACTCCGGCAGCCCTCTGCTGGTCCTCCTCAAGACCCTGCACTTTCTGCTTCCAAGCTCCGCTCCCAGTTTCTTATCAGCAGCACAAGGAAAGGTGTGTGCACTGTGTATAAGACAGTAGGGGACTCTTAACTTCTGATGCTGGGGGGACTCTTGACATCTGATGTATAGGGGGGTGTCCTGAACATCTGCTTATAATTATTATGAGAATAATACAATTCTTTGTTAGTTGAAAAGGAGGGTTTTACACCGCTGGTATTATCCACAGGAAACTTTATTGGAGACTGCCCTGGCAGAACACCATGGCAGAACCATGTTCTATCTGAGCAGTCTCCAATAAGGTTTCTTGTGGATGATACCAGTGGTGTGCAACCCTCCTTTTCAGACTTGCATCATCTGCCACAAGAGTTGGAGTGGTCTCTGTACTGGTCTGCAACCACCTTTCACAGTTTAAATCCTAAGTTATTATGAAAGCCAGTAATATTCAAATGAAGAGGCAATTATTTAATATGATATAGAGTAGATAAATTGATATAGTCTTACAGATACAACTAGCTCTTCTGAGGTTAATGCGGCTCACAATGAAATTGAGTTTGACACCCCTGATCTAAACACTGTGTTTTTTTTGCATACAAGGATTCTGTTACAGGAAAGGGGAGATGCTAAATGCTGGCGGTGAAATTCTCCCCTACCAATTGTTAAAAGGGTAGCTCCACTTTCGTGGGGAAAAAAACTAGCAAATAAAAAAAAAATAATATAGTGTAGACAATTGTGACTCAAGTCATATTGTAATTGAATTTTATTAAAAATGACCTTTCCATTTCAATCTGCAGCTCTGTAAATCTCTGTAACGTGCAAACCAATATGACTACCTGGAGGTGTTTTGTACACAGAATGTGTACATGACGCCCTCCAGAAACATAATTTCCTGCTTGCCCAAATGGCTCACTGATTTTCCAAGAAGCCGGCACTAAGATACAAGTTAGATATCAGGCATCCCCAGCAACAAAAATGTAATTTTTGGTGAGAAACTCCCAATAGGAACACGTCTAAAGGGATGCACACCCTGCAGTTTTCCTCATTGGAGCCCTCGAGATGCAGCAGCTGATTGATAATTAGGAAACCACTCCCATTAGACTCACCTGGCACATTGACACAGAGAAAGGGCTCTTTCACAAGGTTCGCCTCCATCGACGGATCCGTGCTGCTCAGCAGGGGATCGTAAACACAGATCCCCGCTGAGCAGGAAGGTGACATCTCCCTCTCCGCTTTGTGTGCGGAGAGGGAGATGTCAGAGCCGCATGCATCTCTATGGGGGAATTGGATGAGAGCGGACCGCCTGTCCACTTTCATCCGATCCGATCCCCTGGACGGATGCAAAATAGGGTTTCCCTCCGTCTGGATTTCACGGACAGGATCGGATGCAGATGTCAGTGGATGTCAGCGGATGTCAGCGGATATGTCTCCGCTGACATCCGATGCCCCATAGGGATGCATGGAGGATCCAATCAGATCCGCCTAAAAAACTGACAGGCGGATCTGATCGGATCGCTCGTGTGAAAGTTTAACATCCTTGCAATGTACAGAGATCACCCAGAGGGGAATGTTTTTTTCTCAACAAAAGTGGAGTTACACTTTATATTGGAAAAACAGCATATTTTCAGTAAGTACATAGTTTGGGGTTGATTTTATGAACCCGCTGTTGCACAAATGTCGGAAGCATTTGTGCAAGCTGAACAAAATGTCCCTGTAATTTTTCTAAGAGAATTCCTGTATCATAAACTCCATTTAGTGACCAAATTAATTACAGTTTTCTCGTTAAAGTATTTTAGAATATTATTCCCTTTTTTCTATTCTATAGTTTCTTTGCTTTTATAAGTAAGTTCACAAATACTCTCATGTGTTCTATATATTAAGAAATGCAATATAAATCCATTCATGACTGTGGTGATACGCAGCTGAAAGCAAACCTTTCCTAAAATAAATATGTCATTGCTGCCTTTCTAAAAAATGCTAGTTACCTGACTGTTATGTTGACACTCTGACTTCAGTACTTTGACCTGAAACAAGTATAGACATCAAGAGACTTAAAGTGGTTGTGAAGGCAGAAGGTTTATGCATTAGCCTTGTGTGTGCAGCAGCCCCCCTAATACTTACCTGAGGTCCATTTAGATCCAGTGACGTTGCAGGAGTGTCTCAGCCTGGGACTCCCCTCCTCATTGGCTTAGACAGCAGCGTGGCAACATTGGCTCCTGCTGCTGTCAATCAAAGTCAGTCAGCCAATGAGCGGCGAAAGGGGGCGGGGGCGGGCCGTGGCTCCATGTCTGAATGCACACAGGGAGCTGTGGCTCGGCTCGGGTGCCCCCATAGCAAGCTGCTTCCTGTGGAGGCACTCCATAGGAGGGAGGGGCCAGCAGCACTGAAGAGGGACCAGAGAAGAGGAAGATGTGGACAGCTCTGTGCAAAATTACTAAACAGGGCAGGTAAGTATAACATGTTTTCTATTTTTACCTAAAAAAAAGGAGACTTTACAATCACTTTAAATAGAAATCCTGATCTGCATATTTGTTCTGGATTAGTATCTCAAACCAGAGGGTCAGCATGGCAGCCATGCAGATAAAATATGCAGAATGAGAAGAACGCAATGACAGCATCCATATTTCACTCAGGAAAAGTTTCCTTTGTGACAAACATAGTGGTACCTTTATAATCTGTTCCATTGAATGCACTTCTCATTTTCCATATTGTACAGTCTAAGAAAACGAAATAGCACAGATACTAATATGCAAATGTAAACTTTTTGCTTAAAGTCAAATGCTAAGTCCTTTTTTTTACCTCTAACCGCTCCCCCATCTATTGACATCTAGAGACAGTCAGGCACAGGAATAATTACTGCATTTTAAACATCCAACAGTAGAGCAAGATCATTTTTTAGACTAAACTGTCTGCATGCTTGTTACAGGCCAGAGATTCATTAGCCAGGACCTAGGTCTTGGAGAGTCCTGGAGCCTGTTAAAAAAAAACAAGTGTAATTGGAAGCTCCCTTATTTCTATCCTCAGAGGATCACTTTAACCAGTTGCTGACCACTCCCTACAGATTTACTGCGGCAAGGTGGCTTGGCTGCATGAACGGACCTAACTGTACGTCGGTTGTGTGCAGGGCGCAATGTGCTGATTCAGTTCAGAACCCATCAGACATTAGGTTCAGGCCAATGATTTTTGGCCTGGACCTGGTGATTGGTTCTGACCAATTGCAGAGCATCCTGTGCCTGTGTAATGTAAACACAGGCACAGGAAATGGAAATGATGCAATCTTCTCTCCTGGAGCCCTTTTCGGTTCCAGTGTGAGAGAAGAGAGCATCAGACAGTGAGTACACAAGCACTACACTGATACAAATAGGCACACATTTAACCCCCTGATCACCCCCCAGTTAACCCTTTCACTCCCTGTCACAGTGTCACTATATACAGTATACATATAATTTACTGATCACTGTATTAGTGTCACTTGTGACTTCAGTTAGTGTGAGAGACAGTTAGTGGTAGTTAGAGGCAGTCCCAGATAGGGTTACCCTAATAAAGATTTAACCCCCTGATCACCCCCCCCCCCCATTAACCCCTTCATTGCACTGTCAAATTGTCACTATTATAGTGTACCGATATTTTTACTGATCACTGTATTAGTGTCACAGGTGAAATTAGGTAGCGTCAATACAGGATAGCGTCAGATTGCCCGCCGCATATTTAGTTATACATTTTAACCCTTTGATTGCCAGTGACACACACACACTAAACACCTCCATTACTAGTATAGTGTCTGAATGAATCAATATCTTTGATCTGATCAGAACTATACTAGCGTCTATAATAGTTTAGTATAGTGTTCCCAAAAGGCAGTGTTAGCAGGATCAGCAACAACACCTGCCAGCACCTGTATATAGCCCCTCTACCCATCCCCCAAGAAGTGCAGTATCAGCAGATTACTGTCACTTCCAATACACAGCATCCTAACCTGCAGCATTAGCAGAGTCAGGCCTGATCTCTGCTAGCACTAGCAGTTACATTTTTTGGTAGCAGTTCAAGCAGTCCTTGAAAGCCAGGTGCTTTTTTACCAGTGAGTCACACTAGGTACCTATAAATTTATTGGCCAAAATGTCCAAACAGAGGTACTGTACTGAAGAGGCCTACACGATGCTGAGCATGACAGATGAGAGCAATGGGAAGCCTCACTGTCAGAACCAGGCTCAGTATTCAAACTTGTAGAGAGCAGCGGCACCCTGACAGATAGCTCTGATGATGGAGTAGTGGTCACTGCTAAGGTCAGGCGTATCCGACCCCATTCTTCTGTTCCTAAGGTGCAACAATCGCAGGGTTCTCGTATGCAGCAGAGTGTCGGTACTAGTGCCGCTCAACCTTTTGGTGAACTGGCAAGCACCGGCGGCCTACTACATCCTGGTCGTAGTCAAACCAGCACTGCAGTATCACTTGGTGATTTGGCGAGTCCCATAAGTGTGGCTCAAGCTGGTGCGGTGGCTAGCACAAGTAGTGTCCTGCAGCCACCAATAATTTGAAGACAGGCTCGTAGAGCCGATAGTGTCCTTCCTGATGTGCTTGCAAATCCTGATTGGGAGTCCACCACTTCTGCAGTGCCTGTACTTCCTCCATTCACTGGCCAGCCCCGAATTCAGCCCTCCATTCACCGACCAGTCCCGAATGATTTTTATGGGCTGTTTTTCACGGGAGATCTGTACAGATCTATTGGGGACCATGCGGTCATATTGGTCGACTGACCCAATTCATCATATACCAGTGTTCTCTGCTGCCAAGGCCAGGACTAGATATGAGCAAATCTTTGCGGTTCATGCACTTCAGTGACAATGAACTCTGTCGTCCTCGGGGGGACCATGGATATGACCGGCTCCACCAAATTCAGCCCCTTGTAATTCACTTCAACCAATAGTTTGCAGCCTTGTATACGTCCCAACAAGCTGTCTGCGTTGATGAGTCCCTGATTAAACTTTCTAGCCGCCTTGTTTTCAAACAGTTTCTCCCCAGCAAGCGTGCCAGAAATGGGGTTAAGATGTATAAGCTCTGTGACAGGGCAACAGGCTATACATGCAGTTTCTGGATTTACGAGGGAAAAGATAGCAATGTGGAGCCCCCCAACTGCCCAGACTACATAGGAAGCAGCGGCAAGATTGTTTGGGACTTGGAGTCACCCTTATTCAGAAATGGGTACCATTTATACGTGGACAATTATTACACAAGCGGGCCAATTTTTAGTCACCCTTTTGATTCTGGAATTGGCGTGTGTGGCACCGCGCGACCTAATCACCCGGGCCTTTCCCAATGGCTTGTAGATTCCTGACTTAGACAGGGAGAGAGCCTGCTTGAAGTGTAAAATATTGCTTGCAGTGAAGTGGAGGGACACACGGAATGTTTACATTCTGTCCTCCATTAACACAGATACGACAGTTCAAATTGCAAAAGCGACTGGTGTTGTTGAGAAGCAACAACCTTAACATGGGGTGGGTGGATTTCAATGACCAGATGATGGTGCCGTACTTAATTGTCTGTAAGGCCAGACACTGGTACAAAAAAGTTTCTGTATTTCAATTAGCTCTGCTGAATGCTTATGTGCTATACAAAGCGTCAGGAAGAAGTGGATCCCTCCTAAAATTCCAGGAAGAGATCATCACAGCCTTTCTGTATCCAGAAGGTACTGTGGCCCAAACTCACAATCCAGATGCAGTGAGCCAGCTGCATGAGAGGCATTTTCCGGATGTCCACCCTGCTACCCCTACACAAAGAGCACCCCAAAGAAGATGTTGTGTCTGTAAAAAAACGCAGATATAGGCGTGACACCCGCTAATCTTGTCCCTCCTGTCCTGGCCAACCTGGTCTCTGCATCGGGGACTGTTTCCGCCACTACCACACACTAGTAGAGTATTAGTATAGGGTACAGAACGGCACAGTCTAGGGCACACTTTCACACAGAGTCTCAAGAGATGTTAGATGGCTATAGCATTTTGAGAGACCCTAGCCTGGAATATTTAAAAGTTTTTCACAGTTACAAAAAAAGTGTAAATAAAGTTACAAAAAAAAAGAAAAATTTAAAAAATTAAAAATGTTTTTTTTTAAATTAAAAAAGCCAAAAATAGTTGTCGTTTTATTGAGTAAATTTTCTGTTCTTACTCTTTTACTGTACTTTATAATATACTGTTATACTGCAATGTTTTATTGTTACTGTTTTTCATTGTTAACCATAGTTTGCTTTGCAGATACCACCATTCTACTGTACTATATACTATTATAATGTAATGTTTTATTGTTGCTGTAGTTTTCATTGTAAACTATAGTTTTCTTTGCAGATACCACCATTCTACTGTTTTAATGTACTGTATACTATTATATTGTAATGTTTTATTGTTACTGTTTTTATTGTTAACCATTGTTTGCTTTGCAGGTACACCCATCAGCTGCAGCACTGATTTGTTTATTCTGACATCAACAGCGTTTGCTCTCAGCATATATGTAAATCAATGATTGCAGTGCTGTAGGAGGTGATTTCACCACCGCAGTTAAAAAAAGAGCATACAGTATATAGCGAAGCATTGGGGATGGGGTGGACACAGAGGGCGGATCTCCCCTATGCTTCGCCATATATTTTTAACACTTTTCTTTGCAGAGATTCCTTCATCCACATTGATCAATGCGAATGGAGGAATCTGCTATGTTCTTTTTTTCATTCAGCAACATTGCATGTATGCTCATCATTAAAAGTGGGTGGATGCTGGGAGGTCTAATGGGGGGCATACTACACACTTTCTGGCAAAGATTTCTTCATCCACATCGATCGATGTGAATGGAGGAATCTGTTAGGTTCTCTTTTTTCGTTCAGCCCACAGGCTGCATGGAAAAAAAAAGAACCTTACAATATATGCCCAACAAGGACCAGCAACATGCTGGTACAGAGCTGGACTTCGAGTGGTCATACCAGGATGATGCCTGCAGATTTAGGCATCATCTTGATATCGTTTTTTTACAGCCAGCAGTTGGCTTTCATGTAAAAGCAGATAATTACAAGCAGTGGGAGGGGACACCCCAAACCCCCCCACCCCGCTGCCTTCCACGGTTTTCTCAGGCTCTCTTGTCCCACTGGGTAATCTGAGACTACAGCCGGTGGTTCCGTCAGCTGACCATAAAGCTGTTTGGAGACCAGCATGGCTCCAATCATCTCTATGGCCTAAGATACTGGAAGCTACTAGCATTTCATGACTTCGGTTTTTCGCCAGATATAAACAGCGCCATTGGGATATTGGGAAAGCATCTTATCACACAGATCTTGGTGTGGTCAGATGCTTTAATGGCAGAGGAGAGATCTGGAGTCTAATAGACCCCATTTTTTTTTAAAAACAGTACCTTTCACTACTTATTGCTATCATAGGGGATATTTAATTTCCCTGTGAAAACAATAAAAATTATGAAAAAAATGAAAGGGAAGGTGTCAAAATAAGATAAAAAAGCAAAATAAATAATAATTTAACAAAAAATAAAAGCACCCCCCCTCTCCGTGTTTGCGCGCAAAGGTCAACACAAGCATCAGTCTGGTGTCATATGTAAACAGCAATTGCAGCATGCATGTGAGGTCAGATTGGGGCAGTAATTCTTGCAGTAGACCTCCTCTGTAAATCTAAAGTGGTAACCTGTAAAGGCTTTTAAAAATGTACGTAGTTTGCAGCCGCTGCATGGGCGTGTGCGACTTTAAAGCATGTCATGTTGGGTATCTAAATACTCAGCATAAGATCATATTTTACATTTTACCAACAATTGATGCTTTTTTGGAAAGTAGACACCCCAAGCTATTTGCTGGGAGGCATGTTGAGTCCATGTAATATTTTATATTTTGCCGCAAGTTTTGGGAAAATTACAAAAAATTTTTTTCAAGTTGTCACTAAAAGATATAATTCTCGCACATGCCATGGGTATATGTGGAATGACACCCCAAAATACATTCTGCTGCTTCTCCTGAGTACAGGGATACCACATGTGTGTGACTTTTTGGGAGCCTACTTGTGTACGGGACCCTGAAAACCAATCAGTGCCTTTAGGTTTCTAAGGGCATAAATTGCTTATCACAGTTTCGGGGGCCCTAAAATGTCAAGATAGCACAACCCCCCCCCAAAATGACCCCATTTTGAATAGTAGACACTCCAAGCTATTTGCTGAGAGGCATGTTGAATATTTTATATTTTGCTACAAGTTTTGGGAAAATGACAACAATGGTTTTTTTTTTGTTTTTTTACACCAAGTTGTAACTTAAATTATATATTGCTCAAACATGCCATGGCTAGATGTGAAATGACACCCCAAAATACATTATGCTGCTTCTCCTGAGTACAGGGATACCATGTGTGAGACTTTTTGGCAGTCTAGTTGCGTACAGGCCCCCGAAAACAATTACCGCCTTCAGGCTTTCTAAGGGCGTAAATTGTTGATTTCACTCCTTATTACCTATCAAAGTTTTGGAGGCCATGAAATGCCAAGAAAGCACAACCCCCCCCCCCCCCCAAATTACCCCTTTTTGGAAAGTAGACACCCCAAGGTATTTGCTAAGAGTATTGTGGTGAGTATTTTGCAGCTCTCATTTGTTAAGGAAAATGAAGAAAGAAAAGGAAAAAAATATTTTTCCTTTTTTCAATCATACTCAAAATGCCTCTCAGCAAATAGCTTAGGGTGTCTACTTTCCGAAAATGGGTCATTTGGGGGGGGGGGTTCTGCTGTCTTGGCATTTCATGGCCTCCAAAACTGTGATAGGTAGTGAGCAAATAAAATAAGCAATTTACGCCCTTAGAAAGCCTGAAGGCAGTGACTGGTTTTCGGGGTCCTGTATGCCGCTAAACTACCAAAAAGTCTCACACATGGGGTATCTCCATACTCAGGAGAAGCAGCAGAATGTATTTTGGGGTGTCATCTCACATATACCCATGGCATGTTTGAGCAATATATCATTTAAATGACAACTTTATGTAAAAAAAAAAACGTCATTTTTCCAAAACTTGTGGCAAAATATAAAATATTCAATGGACTCATCATGCCTCTCAGCAAATAGCTTAGGGTTTCTACTTTCCGAAAATGGGTCGTTTGGGGGGTTTGTGCTATCTTGGCATTTCATGGCCTCTGAAACTGTAATAGGTAGTGAGGAGTGAAATCAACAATTTACGCCCTTAAAAAGCCTGAAGGCAGGGATTTGTTTTTGGGGTCTTGTACGCAACTAGACTGGCAAAAAGTCTCACGCATGGGGTATCCCCATACTCAGGAGAAGCAGCAGAATGTATTTTGGAGTGTAATTCCACATATACCCATGGAATGCGTGAGCAATATATCATTTCAACGACAACTTTGTGTAAAAAACAAATCTGACAAAAAATGTAATATTCAATGCGCTCAACATGCCTCCCAGAAAATTCCTTGGGGAGTCTACTTTACAAAAAGAGGTCATTTGGTTGGGGTTTTTAACTGCCCTGCCATTTTGGCACTGCAAAAAAATGAGATAGGCAGTCAGAAAGTAAAAGTAGCGTAAATTCCAGTATATACACCAAAGTTTTTAGACGATATACCTTTTGCGCAAACCAATAAATATGGCTTATTGAGATTCTTTTTTTTAAATCAAAGACATGTAGCTAAATACATTTTGGCCTAAATGTATGACAAAAATTGGGCTTATTGGATATTTTTTTTAAAAGAAAAAGTAGAAAATGTCATTTTTTCTCAAAATTTTCAGTCTTTTTTAGTTTATCACAAAAATTAAAAATCACAGAGGTGATCAAATACCACCAAATACCACCAAAATAAAGCTCTATTTGTGGGAAAAAAAGGACATAAATTTTGTTCGGTTACAGCATTGCATGACTGCGCAATTACCAGTTAAAGCCACGCAGTGCCAAATTGCAAAAAATGGCCTGGTCATTAAGGGGGTAAAACTTTCCAGTCCAGAACCCACACCCTGTGCCAAATTACAATATGTAGCTGCCCCTTACCCCCTTGAGGCAATTCTGAACCCCCCTTGATGGATTACCATTTGAAACTCACAAACTCAAGAAAAGAAGGATTGGGCACAAGAAACCCAAAAGGACAAAGACTCCAAAACCTACAGTCAATACAGAAGAAGGACTCTTAAGCCAGACCCACACTCTGTATTCTTCTGACTGTAAAGCAGTAGCAGCATACTATCTCCCTGAATTAGCTACTAGACTTCCAGCAAGCTCCAGGCTTGTATACAGCTTCTCTGGCCACTCTTCCAGTAGATTAGATTCATCCCTTCCCTAGTGCAAACTTTTTGACCCCAAATTTAGGATTTCCTTCTTCAAGCATTAAGCCTTGCCAGGCAGTCTACCTGGGAGGTCAGAGAACTGTTACAAACATGTCCTCCCCTGCAAAACCCTGGGATCTAAGAGCTTCCAGAAGGTGTCCCCAAATATGTATACATTTCCCCAGCAAACACCCTTGGCAAAAACTCTCCTAGTGGTTGGCCATGAAGATCTAAGGATTCATAGCTCAGGCTATTGGATCTTTCTACACTATTTCCAGGGACACACCCCAACAGCAAATATAACATAGCATAATACCTTGACTTTTTCCAGAACCAGTTGTGTTCTCTACAGTACATTACAGGTCAGTTTACAAGTCAAAATCATATTTCAGTTAATGCTCAATTTTCATGTGTTTGAAATGCAAAGTTAAAGCTTCCTTCATCTCCCTGCTGAGAAATCTTACATATCTCTGGATTTATATTTTCTTATGAAAACCCCTTTAAGGAGCTGTGTCCACTAAGGAGAATTAATGGGGTAATTACTCATTTTCAGCTGTGTGTCATGCTGTACAACTTATGCTTCAGCGATACATTTATAGATCTGTCAAAACAACACTTATGCAATCAAGTTCAATACAATGACAGTCACTATTCTTCCATCACAATTCTCTAGAAATATCACACAGAGAGACATCATAAACTTGGCTGGAAAGTGAAGATCACAGGGGTGACAATGTACTATCTTTGAATTACAACCAGCCTGGATTGCTGCACAGAATCTAATTAAAGTGATAAGATTCTTTCTCTACTTGGTAATATCCAAATAAAACATTCTAGTCACCCAAATGTGTATGGAACATTATCTTTTGGAAAGACGTTTTAAGGTAGAACTCTGGCAAAAACTTGTTCGTTATAAATGGATTGGGCAAGGTTATAACCTTTGCCAGGTTTTTATTAGCTGTATCCCAGGGGTGAGCCATCATAGATAATAGTTTTTGTGGCCATTGTCACTACGAAAGGATGTACAAAGAAATCAAAAAAATATTGGGCTTGTTACTGGAACAAGACTTCTAGTCACTTTCTGTCCAGTATCTGGATCATCTAGTGAAGAGAAATCTCCCTAATAAAGTCAGAGACGGCAATAAAAATTGGGCAAAGGTTCTAACTAATTCACTCTAACCAAAACTAAAAAAAAAACACAACACAACATAAAAATAATTTTAATTAGTTAAATTAAATTCATTATTTTCCTCAAAATTCTACAAACAATACACCATAATGACAACATGAAAGAAGTTTGTTTGAAATCTTTGCAAATTTATTAAAAATAAATAATGAAAAATCACATAGACATAAATATTCACAGCCTTTGCCATGACACTAGACATTTAGCTCAGGTGCATCCTGTTTCCACTGATCATCCTTGAGATGTTTCTACAATTTGGTTGGAGTCCACCTGTGGTAAAGTTAGTTGATTGGACATGATTTGGAAAGGCACACACCCGTCTATATAAGGTCCCACAGTTAACAGTGCATGTCAGAGCACAAACCAAGCCATGAAGTCAAAGGAATTGTCTGTAGGCCTCTGAGACAGGATTGTTTTGAGGCACAGATCAGGGGAAGGGTACGGAAAAAATTCTGCAGCATTGCAGGTCCCAATAAACACAGTGGCCATCATCATCCACCATCCTAGAGCAGGACGCCCAGACAAACTGAGTGATCGGGGGAGAAGGGCCTTAGTCATGGAGAAGACCAAGAACCCAATAGTCACTCTGACAGAGCACCAGAGTTTCTCTGTGGATAGAGGCGAACCTTCCAGAAGAACAAGCATCTCTGCAGCACTCCATCAATCAGGTCCGTATGGTAGTATGGCCAGACGGAAGCCACTCCTCAGTAAAAGGCACAACATGACAGCCCACCTGGAATTGAACTCTCAGACCGTTAAAAACAAAATTCTCTGGTCTGATAAAACAAAGGTTGAACTCTTTGGCCTGAAATTGCAAGTGTCATATCTGGAAGAAACCAGGCACCGCTCATCACCTGGCCAATACCATCCCTACTGTGAAGCATGCTGGGGGCAACATCATGCTGTGGGGATGTTTTTCAGTGGCAGGAACTGGGAGACTAGTCAGGATCGAGGGAAAGATGAATGCAGGAATGTACAGAGACATTCTTGATAAAAACCTGCTCCAGAGCGCTCTGGACCTCAGACTGGAACAAAGGTTTATCTTCCAACAGGACAATGACCCTAAGCACACAGCCAAGATAACAAAGGAGTGGCTATGGGACAACTCTGTGAATGTCCTTGAGTGGGCCAGCCAGAGCCCAGACTTGAACCCGATTGAACATCTCTTGAGAGATCTGAAAATGGCTGTGCACCAACGCTCCCCATCCAACCTGATGGGGCTTGAGAGGTCCTGCAAAGAAGAATGGGAGAAACTGTCCAAAAATAGGTGTAGCATTTTACTCAAAAAGACTTGAGGCTGTAATTTGTGCCAAAGATGCTTCAACTAAGTATTGAGCAAAGGTAGTGAATACTTATGTACATGTGATTTATTTATTTTTTTTAATAAATTTGCAAAGATTTCAAACAAACTTCTATAATGTTGTCATTATGGAGAATTGTTTGTAGACTTTTGAGGAAAATAATTAATACTTTCTGTGAATGCATTCCAGGATGCATTGTATTAGCTTGATTTAATGTATGTATATTTTAGGCCTCATGCACAGTGGACATTATAAAAACGGCAGTAGCTTTGTAGTGAGTTTTTCAGCGTTTTTCAGCTTTTTTTGCATTAGCGTTTTTCAGCGCTTTTTATCGTTTTTTGGCGTTTTTAGCTAAAAACCACTTCTCTGCTATTTTAGTAACTCCCTGTTTCCCACAATGCATCTCTGCATAGCCTTTGGTAATTGTTTAGTTGCCATTTTCAGAGCAGAGAGATCACTAGAGGAGAGAGGAGCACTGCATTGTTCAGGAGTGATAAGGTGTGGCGAAAAAAGGGTCCTACAACAATTGGTGCAAATGTGTTGCAATTTGAGCAATACAAAATATTTGGCTTAAATTGCATTGCACAGACATCACATGTGATGTGCACAGGAATTCGGTGCATTTTTGGTGCAAATCACATGTGGTGTTTAGCATGCACCAGTGTGAACCCAGGCTATGTTCCATGAATGACACCTCAAAATAGAACCCTGGCTTAAAAAAAGCAATGGAATCAAAAACATCAAAAAACGCTAATTAGCAGCATTTTTGGGCGTTTATCAGCTTTTATCTACGTTAGAGCGTTTTTACAGCTGGAAAATGCCACTCAAAACCCACTAGTTTTTGGGGGTTTTTTTTTATAGCCAGAAACCACCCCTGCCAAAAACTGCTGAAAACAGCCTATGTGTGCATGGGCACATAGAATAACATGCTGGAGTGTTTTTTGGTTGTAGAAAAAAAATGTCTGACGCCAAAAACAGCAGCTGTAAAAGCATCCAGTGTGCATGAGGCCTATAGCCAAAACTGTTTCTGTTCCTTTTGGATAAAGTAAGGAAAGGTTCAAACTCCTGTCAGACTTTTTTGTAGCTGTGTCCCACTGGGGAGAGTTCTCTTCACTTTCTGTACTATAGACATACCAGTAAGTGAGAAGAAATCTCTCTCACTCTCTCTTTCTGCAATCTTAGACAGCTGTCCTGATTGGAAGATGGTAACAACTCAAAAGTCCCTCGGTCCATCTTTCCTCCTCATTTGTCCCTCATTTTGGTCTTATGTATATAGTTAAAGAAAAAAGAAGCTGTGCTAATCTGAAGGAGAACAACTGAAAATATCTCAAATGTGAATACTCAAAAAGAATAAATGTGACCAAATATAGCAAATAAATACAATAAAATCACAAAAATAAGTAACACAATTTGTAAACAGATAATGAAATCAATAAAGTGTGTCTCTCATATACGTGTACAAAGTCCCAAATAATGAAAGCCCCAAAGTAGTAAATGGTTATAAAGGTAAAGTTGAAGTGAAGGTGAATAGCAACGATGCTGACTTCCCCCACGATGCTCCAATCAACAAACCATGCATATGAGCTTACCAGAGAACAGAATGAGATAAGCTTGTATAGAGCAGTATGCTCATACATCAATTCTCCTGAGAGATCACGTTTCTCGGCAGATCCAATGTGACTACAGATGGCATAAGACACAAGGACAGCGATATTCCAAATAACTATTAACTGATATTGTCTCCAATAGCACCAAGTAAAAATAGAATATGCTCAATAGTGTATTAACATAAAACACATTTATTAAATAAATAGAATTACACTCACATTAAGCAGGAGATTAGACCGCATAAAAACAAATAAGCCGGCCAGCTCGTAGTATAGCCCGTCCTTCCGGGTTGCGTGGTGATGTCAGTTTCATCACAGATGACTTCTACTGGGGATGCTTCTCCTGCTTAATGTGAGTGTAATTCTATATATTTAAGCACTTAAGCCCCGGAAGATTTTACCCCCTTCCTGACCAGGGCCTATTTTGCGATTCGGCACTGCATGAGTTTAACGGACAATTGCGCGGCCGTGCGACACTGTACCTAAACTAATTTGATGTCCTTTTTTTCCGACAAACTGAGCTTTCTTTTGGTGGTATTTGATCACCTGTGCGATTTTTTGATCATGTGCTATAAACAAAAAAAGAGCGTCAATTTTGCAAAAATAACAATATTTTTCACATATGAAATTCCCCCCCCCAAAAAAAGTAAAAATCTAATTTTTTAACATTTTAGGCCAATTTGTTTTCTGCTACATATGTTTGGTAAAAAAAATTGCAAAAAGCGTATTTTGATTGGTTTGCGCAAAAGTTATTGCGTTTACTAACTAAGGGAAAGATTTTTGTCATTTTTGTTGTTTTGTTTTTTAACGAGTAATGGCGGCGATCTGCGATTTTTTTTTGCGGGACTGCGACATTGCGGTGGACAGATCGGACCCTTGACTGACATTTTTGACACTTTTGGGGTTACCAGTGACATTACTACAGTAATCAGTGCTATACATGTGCACTGTTACTTTAAAAATGACACTGGCAGTGAAGGGGTTAACTTTTTTTGAGAGGGAGGGGTTAAGTGTGTCCCTAGGGGCGTGCTTCTAACTGTGATTGGATGTGGCTTGAGGTGTAAGAACAGGGATCAACGGTCCTACATAGCAGAACCATATGATCTCCATTCTTACACAGGGGAGAATGAAAGGCGGCTGTGTTTACATTAACCGGCTGCCTTTCTCCCGCTGTAAAGGACAATCGCGAGTGCCCGGCGGACATCGGGTCCGCCGTGTACACGCGCGGGGGGGTCCGTGAGCGAGCGGGAGCCTAGACCTAGACCCTCACAGGCTAGCGATGTAGACCTACGTCGATTTGCCTGTGAGGGGCTGACTGCCGACGTAAATCGTCGTTAGGCAGTCGGCAAGTGGTTAATAAATGTGTTTTACGTTAATACACTATGGAGCATATTCTATTTTTACATGGTGCTATCGGAGACAATATCAGTGAATAGCTCTTTGGAATATCGCTGTCCTGTCTTATGCCATCTGTGGTCACATTGGATCTGCCGAGAAACGTGATCTCTCAGGAGAATTGATGTATGAGCATACTGCTCTATACAAGCTTATCTCATTCTGTTCTCTGTAAGCTCATATGCATGGTTTGTTGATTGGAGCACCGTGGGGGAAGTCAGCATCGTTGCTATTCACCTTCACTTCAACTTTACCTTTATAACCATTTACTACTTTGGGGCTTTCATTATTTGGGACTTTGTACACGTATATGAGAGACACACTTTATTGATTTCATTATCTGTTCACAAATTTTGATACTCATTTCTGTGATTTTTATTGTATTTATTTGCTATATTTGGTCACATTTATTCTTTTTGAGTATTCACATTTGAGATATTTACAGTTGTTCTCCTTCAGATTGGCGCAGCTTCTTTTTTCTTTATTTATGTTTGGTGTTATCTCACTTCAAAGCTGCAGCTGTTGATTTTTAGATTTACTAGCTCGGGTACAAACTTGTTATTTATGTATATAGTTGTATATAAAATGCTCTATTTATCTTTCAAAAAGTATTTCCTAGTGCTAAACCTTTCATCTAATTTCTAAAGTGCTGCATTTATAAATTTCAAAAGCCAATATAAAGAATAGTAGTGGTAAAAAAAAGCACTTGTGGGTTTAACTAACCTTTGTTTTTTGTATAATTCTCCTTTAATGGGGCATTGCAGGGGTGTGTCCTATGCCTACATACTTTTGTTAATAGGTGTCCCTCGTTCCCATCTCAGAAAGTTGGGAGGCATGTATGTTTTACTAATGCTAGCAGCATAAGGATTTAAAATAGTTAATGATGATTTAGAGAGTTTGGTTCCACTTTAAAATGTACAGTACCTGTTGCTTTGTTCTGCATGGGAAAAACACAAGTTAAATTTGGAGCTACCTCATGTACTAAGGGATGCAACCTCAATGTCGTGACTTTACAGCAGGAAGGTCGACCTCAAATGAAACAGAGGGCAGAAATGAGTGGAATACTGTATATCCTCAAGGGGAAGGATTATGTTGAACCTAATTAATCCCAGAAAAAAATTATAACACTTTGGTAATTAACTTTATAGTTGTAACTACAATTTAACTTTTATCACAGACAAGGGCATTTTCTGAAGTATTTAGCTGCAAAAAGTATGTTCTGAAGTGTATCCTTTATCAACGGGAGGACAGCTAGGGACTCATTAAATTTAAATCCTAAAAGCTGCTGAAGCTGCAAAAAAATAGTCAGAGGGCTGAAAACAGCACAAGAAGATAACAGGTTGACCTTTTTTGCCTTGCAGGCACATACAGTATGTACACTAAACAAACTGTACATGGGTGCAGATTAAGGCTGGGCATACACTAGTAAATATTAGTAAATGTTAATTTGAAATTGTTTGTTTTAAGAATTTTCATTTAATTTTCTAATCATTAGTGGGGTCAAATGGATGTTCGCTTCCAGCCACAGTGATGAGAAAATATGAAGTAGGATGGAAAAGTCTTTTTGAACTACATCTGCCAAGTACTGATAATTACTCATATAAATGTTTCTACAAATGTTCATACAAATGTTTGTTCAAAAATCGACTAATATATGGCCAGTTCTGGTCACAACCTTATTTGGGAAGGATTTCCTCCTACTTCCTATTGTGGCTATGGGATAGGAAGTGAGGGGAATTTTTTTTGTTCTTGCCAACTGAAGGACACAGGAAATCTTTTACCTTTATGGATGTCAAAAAGAAGCCCAAATGAGGAGAGGACAGCATAGCAAGCAAATGTTAACAGGCTCAAGAAAACAATAGGGAACAAGGGTCTGCTTGCAGCTCACACCGGGCCTTATACCTAAAGCAGCCAACAGATGAGGCTGCAATGTTTGACTGGAGAATGTGTGAACGGAAGACCAAGTAGTGGTCTTGAAAATATGGTAAACAGTTGCTTGATGCTAAAAAATACAATAAGTACTCACAAATCTAGTAGAGTGTACCTTGACACTGGTGCAGACTCAAGACAAGAGCAGAAAGGAGAAAATGTATCCCACAGAAAAATTCCAGGGGTTGGAAGCCTCGAGACTCATACCAAGTAAAGTATGCCTTCTAACCTCCAATGATAGACTGTGTGAGATGTAGACTTTCTTAGCTTTTAGCTTCATAGGAATTGCAGAGTAAGGGATGCACTTGTCCATTCTGGGCTTCAACAGCCATGATGATACAGCAGGATGGTAAGTGGGACCTTTAAACAGAAGATCCTAGTGATTTAGTAAGAGCGTCTAAGGGAGTCCTTTCAGGTCGGTGTACCACATCTGCCTGTCTCAGTCCAAGCAATGAGGATCACCACAATGTCCTCCATCTCAATCCAGTGAAGTTCATGGGGAGAAAAGACATAGATAAGGGTGTACTGATTAGCCACCAGAACATCCAGTGCTTCTACTTGAGGATCCCTGTACCTGGAGACAAATATATCCAGTTTGATGTTAAACCTGGAAACCAAGAGGTCCACATCTGGCATCCCCTATTCTAACACAGGTCATGGAACACCTCTGGGTGTAGGGACCACACCCCTGGGTGCAGATCCTGCTGTCTAAGAAAGTCTGCCTGCCAATTGTCGATGTCTGGACAGTACTAACAAGACTGAAACATAAAGTTCTGCCTAGAACAGGATCTGATCTACAATTTTTTTCTGTGGCAAGACTTCTGGTTCCTCCCTGATAATTGATGTATGCCACTACCTTGGGGTTGTTTGACTGAATCCGGATGATGTGACCTTCCAGCAGAATGGTTCAAAGCTGTAGAGAAAAGCCAAATTGCTTGAAGCTCCAGGATGTTGATTGGGTGATGAGACTCCTCCAACAATGAATTGCCCTGCACCAGCAAATACCCAGGACTCCTGCCCAGCCTGACAGTCTGACTTCCATCATGAGTCTCCTTCAAAAGGATGGGATGGAAGGACTTCCAATCCAGATTTCTGTGCCAAAAGACCAAAGACGACCTGGTTCCCGGACATAGACAAATCAGTCCACCAAAAGACCAGATCAACTTGTCCCATGGCAACAGAATGTCTGGGTTTTTCACATCAGGACACAAGAGAACACAGCAGGTCTAGTACTAGGGCCAGCCCCCTTTGCGAATTCAGAAGGTGCAAATGAAGGGTAGTGTCATGAACTGTGCAAGGGCTCTACAGCAAAGGAACTGCTGATAAACTAGAAAGATGATTGAGATACATAAGCAAGCATCAGCAATATAGATGCCCACAAAAACCAGAAACTCTCCTTAGTGAAGAAAGGAGATGACGGATTTGCTGGATCTCATGCAGAATTTCTAGATTTGAATGGAGACATTCTGCGTTTTGAGTTCTAGAATGGAGCAAATGCCTCCTTTTACCCTAGGAATGGTGAAGAGGTTGGAAGAAAATCCCTGAACACACACAATTGCAGTTAGCAAATAACTGGGTGATCTGGATCATAAAGTCTTACATGACTGTGGTATAAAATTCAGCCAGGGTCAAGCCATTCAAAACAGAGCCAAAGAGGACTTTTCTGGGCTGTAGACATCAGCACCATCGATAGCTGTGCTGCAAGCAGCCCCAAAGTCACTAGTAGAATGTAAGCAGGGAACCAGGAATGGTGGGACTGTCCTTCCGTGTCTACAATCAGACGTGTTATGACATGATTCAGACAAGGCAATGTAAAGGTTCAGGATAAGAAGCAAGTCTTCATTTACCTGTGAAACCTGGACAGCTGGTAGCTTGGAAGTAATGGTTAGATAGTGGTGACCAAGGTTACTGTAGGTGGGCAGCAAGAACTCATTGAAGATTGAAGTTCCCTGTGGCTTTTGCAAGCAAGAGCAGCCGCAGGGAGTTGCTTCCTCATCACTGTATGGCAGGAAGGAGAGCGAGGAGTCCGTAACACACCATCCAGTGGATGACTTCTGTGCTGAATGCCACAGTGTTAACCCATTCTGTGGCAAAACTGCAAAACTAGCTATCCAACTTAGCTACCTAGTTATTGAGGTACCTCCTGGTGCTCGACCTGATGGGCCTACTCACTTAGTAAGTCTTAAAAGACAAGGCATGCTCTGAAGCAACTTGTATCTACATCTGGAAAGCACCCTATAGGGAACCCAGTGCCCAAAGGTCTCTTTCAGGCTATGCCCCCAACATGAAGTACAGTAGGGACTGATGTGGTTCTTCAAAAGCCAGGCTGAAGATGACCACCCTGGAAAGCTACCGTAAAAAGGACTTTTGATTGAAAAAAACAGGGTGCCAGCAAAAAACAAGGTACTGCTGCCTTTTACACAGCAGAATTGAAGAAATGACTTCCATTTTCCTAGAACACCAACAAAAAGCTGATGCATGCTGGTAGTGGGAGGGGTTACCTGGATTGCCCTACAGTTTTTCCTTTTTTGTCTAATCCTCTTGAAGGCAGCAGTGTAACCTGTAGGGTAAAGACTTCCTGTGTCCTTCTATGGACCAGAAATAAAATACATGTACGGTTGTAATAATGATAACAAAGCAGCATTATTTTGATCCATTTATATCTTTCTGAAGTTTAGCTTAAAATGCAACTAGTATACTGTAAGGCCTCATGCACACTGGATGTTATAAAAACACCAGTAGCGTTAGCTATAGAAAGCTGTAGCTGTAAAATGAGTTTTTATAGTGTTGTTTAGTATTTTTCAGCTGTAGCATTTTTTAGCTTTTTTTTTTTTTAGCAAAACTATATTCCCAGAAAAGCTAATGGCTCAAAAATGCCGATAAACACAGAATAGCCGTGCTTGTTAGCATTTTTCAGCGTTATTAATCTTTTCTCAGAGTTAGAGCATTTTTACAGCTGAAAAACTCCTCTTAAAAACAACTAGTTATGGGGCTTTCTTTCAGCCAGAAAACACCCCTGCCAAAAATTGCTGATAGTCTATGTGTGCATGGATACATAGGATAACATGCTGGGGGAGTTTACTGGCTGCAGAAAAAAATGCCTAAAGCCAAAAACAGCAGCTGTAAAAATGTCCAGGGTGTATGAGGCCTAAGTGCCTGAATTTTCTGTACAGCAGCATTCAGATTGAGAAAGGGAGTACCAAACAGGCTCTCCTACAGTGCTCATGTGCTCATAGGGAGCGTGCTAACAGGAAAAAAAGCACAATAAAAGATGGAGTTATTACCTTTTTTTTGTCCATTTTGCAGAGTAGGAGGATCCCATTGAACACTATGTGCTGCTGGAGCACTGGAAGTAAAGGATCTGATTATGCTCTCTGGCAGGGATGCTTGGATTACAGGGCTGGCTGAAGAAATAAAGCATTGTGAAAGCGGAGTGTGAACACCCCCCTAGGCTGCCTTTGCAGTTTAAGGGAGGGTGGTTGGGGGGAGCTAAAAATACTTCCCGACCACCCGCGGCCTTTTTACTGCGGCAGGTGGCTCTCCTGCACAAACCGACGTAGACCTACGTTGGTCGCGCATGGGAAGCTAGGGGGCGAGCGTGCCCCGCCACCGGCGTGCTCCCGCCCCCACTCGGCAGCTGGGAAGCGGATGCACGGGTCAGGCGTCTCCGATTGCTGCCTGACACCTGCGATCGCTCACCACTCAAAGAGAAGGACGGTCGGCTGTTGTAAACACAGCCGACCGTTCTTCTCTCTGAAATTATCACAGAGCTCATGTGATCCTTCTATATAGGATCACATGTCTCTGTGGTCATTTCACAAGCCACGCCCCCTCCCACAGTTAGAATCACTCCCCAAGGCTCACATTTAACCCATTGATCACCCATAGGGTTAACCCCTCCCCTGCCAGTGTCATTACAGTAACAGTGCATATTTTTAGCACTGACTACTGTAGTAATGTCACTGGTACCCCCCAAAAGTGTAAAAAATTTCAGGGGTCCTATCTGTCCGTCGCAATGTCGCAGTCCTGCAAAAAAATCGCAGATCGCCGCCATTACTAGTAGAAATAAAAATAAAATTACATAAATCTTTCCCGCAGTTAGTAGACGCGATAACTTTTGACCAAACCAATCAAAATACGCTTATTGCGATTTTTTTTTTTTCACCAAAAATATGTAGCAGAAAACAAATTGGCCTAAAAGGTTAAAAAATTTTGATATTTACATTTTTTTTTTTTCGAGAATGTCATATAGCAGAATGGAAAAAATATTGTTTTTTTTTTTTTTCCAAATTGTCGCTATTTTTTTGTTTATAGCACAAAAAATAAAAATTGCACAGGTAATCAAATACCACCAAAAGAAAGCTCTGTTTGTGGGGAAAAAAGGACATCAATTTTATTTGTGTACAGCCTCACACGACCGCGCAATTGCCCGTTAAATATAACGTAGTGCAGAATACATAAAGAACTAGCTTGTGTAAATCAAGGCTACACATACTGCAGTAGAACAGTTGTTAAGAGTTGTTGAGGAACTACAAGTCCCAGCATGCATCCCTAGCTGCTAGCTGACAGGTTATTAGTGTCCGATGTAAATATTTATCACACCGATGCGCAAGCCAGTCTAACATTTACTACCATCATGTCGTTTTCTGGGAAAAGCTTGAATAATATTTTTCTCTCTTTTCAATCTATTCAATTTTATTTAGGAAAATATCCTATTTTACACATCTTTTATGTTACCTGATAATTCTACTGCAATGCCTCTGCACCATTCTAAATTATTTAAAATCCATCAGTGATTTTGTTATTTTTGTGTTACCCTTACTCAATATCACAATGCATTTTCTGGGAAAAAAAAAAAACTTCCAAGTATTAATTATTCACACGGGATCTCTGCGAAAAAAACACTAACATGTGAATGACCTGCTACAGCTAGAAGCCAGTTAACATATCAAAGTATGGGATAAACTTAACATATATGCAACACGCACTGGCTTTTTGGAAAGATCACAATGCAAAGTGCAGTAATATGTAGTAACCAATCAGAATTTATTGTTCATACTTAATGTTTTAGGATGATAAAAATAAAACAAATCAAGACTTGGTAGCTGCACACACGCACACACATATTATTTCACATTTATGTATTTTTCAATATTAATTAGGAATTCCTATAATTATTTAAACAGGGCATAAGCAAAAAAAATCTGTTTTCTTCATTCTGTATAAAATGACATTGCCCTATGTAAGTGACTAAATCAATGACTTAAATTAGTAACTTATATATCAAATAAATAAATAAGCGAAACAAAAAAATCATACACAGAATATAAATACCTAAATATAACAAAATCTCAAAAAAACTGACTTCATATAAATAAAACAAAAACATAAAATAAATAAGATAAAATCTTAGGACTTATAAACAAATGATGAATCCTTTGTATAAATAAAATAAATACATAAAACATTTAAACAAAATAAAATCTTATGACGTCTTGTCATTTAGTTAAGTGCAATCCTTTTTGAGAGATCATTAGATGCAGAGTAGTCAAAAGCCATACTCAGCTCTGTTGCTTATTGGCTAAATTGAAATGAGTGTTTGTTTATGATTGTGATAGAGACGATTGTAAGTTCTTCTGGTGACAAAAGACTGGCAGTAAATGTACACTGTTCCTAAAAGCCCTACCTGTGATATACACATAATAGAAATTATAATAATATGAAGCGATGGTGTATTACTAAAGGATGAGCTAACCCACAGTGGTACAAATGCAATCTATCCTGGTTTCCATAAATATCCCTGTAATGATATATTATATAGCCAGCATCTTATATTTGATATCAATCACACTGCACTGTCAGGCTATTTCCTACCTTAGTTAGCTGAGCAATCTTCTTGCACATCTTAACATGCAGTTCCTCGGTGTATTCTGGAGTTAATAAAGGGCTTGCTTTTGATCCATTATACTTGCCATGCTGATGATTTTTCCCTGTGGCCATGCTGCTGGGTGAAGGAGATTCAGCAAGTGGGTGCAGTGCTGTCCACCCTGTGCAGTTTTTTGTGTTGAGTAAGGCAGTGGCTGCACAGGAGAGGCAGTCCAGGCCCCTGCACGCCTTTCTTGTAACTGCAGATGTCCTGATCCTTCAGAAAGGAGCCAGACTAGGGAGGCTGCAGCATGTGCTGCTAAGTGACTGTCTTTCTTATTGGACTAAAAGCTGACAGGGAGATGCCGGGAATTCTTTTCAGTATGCATTTCTCCTCGCAGACAGAGCCAGTCCTAAACCAGACGCAGGAATATTTCCAGCCTAGCCCATGTAATATTAAGGATGAGGTTCAGATTCTCCTTTCCTGGCATAAAAATAATGCAGTAACAAAGTGATGGATGGGGAGACATAGGCAGAGGCGTAACTGCAAGCCACAGGCTCTGGTACAAATTCTGAGCAAGAGTCGTGATCAGTTGAGGATGACTGTAGCCAATCACAATTGTCTAGGATGAGCAATGATGTGAATAGGTGCAGTTTTTAGAAACTGCTAGTAATATTCGTGACGTGATTTGAGAGCTGCTAATTTCCCATACAATTTGGGTCTAATTCTACCACCTGAAATAATAAAGAATGAGGTCCATGTGAAATTATTTAGACTTTTCTGGTTTATCAGCAGTGCTACTTAATCTAAAGCCCCGTACACACGTACCGATTGTTGGCCGTGAATTTTCGGCCACTTGTTAGTATGATGATTCCGACAACCAACTGCGATTTTTCGGCCGAACAAAATCTGGTGTGCATGCTATAAAATTTTTCCTCAGTCAGTACAGATTTCGGCCGACAAAAATCAGATGAGCAAGACTGGGCATGCTCAGAGAAGAAAAAACACACGAAAAGTAGACCAGAACATGACATCACTTCTGCAGTTGGTTGTTGTTGGCCGACTAAATTTGTGTGCAGTCTAGAGCACATTTCAACCAACACAACAACACTGGACAAAAGACGGCCGATCGGTCGGCCAACAATCGGTGCGTGTGTACGGGGCTTAAAGCTGGTCACACATGGTTGAGAAGGTAGATATGGGATTTTAAAGGTGCCACACACAAAATATAATATACAAAATCACGTTTTATTATAATCATTAAAATGTTTTATCAAATATAAAAAATTTTGAAGGGAATTTATCCATACAGTACTGTTGCAATGTGCTCATCTCTACATGTTTCGCAAGACTATGGCTTCTTCAGGAGAGTGTTCTAGAGCAAGGGTCTTCAAACTATGGCCCTCCAGCTGTTCAGGAACTACAATTCCCATCATGCCTGGTCATGTCTGTGAATGTCTGAGTTTTACAATGCCTCATGGGATGTGTAGTTCCGCAACATTTGGAGGGCCGCAGTTTGAGGATCCCTGTGCTAGAGTATTGCATAACAATTCACTACAAAAGAGAAATATATTAGTACACAAATACTAAAATAATATATAAAAATGTCGTTGCATTGATGTATTTGTGTACTAATATATCGCTCTTTTGTAGTGAACATTTATGCAATACTCTAGCAAAATATCCTGAAGAAGCCATAGTCTGGCGAAACATGTAGCAGCATTATTGTATGGATAAATTCCTTTCAACATTTTTTATATTTGATAAAACATTTTGATGATTATAATAAAAATTGACTATATTATATTTTGTGTGTGGCACCTTAAAATCCTTTATCTACCTCCTCAGTCATGTGCTTCATTTGGGGATGTTGTGCCTAGGGTAATTTCAGACACCAATCTACTTTTTTGGTCACATATGGTTCAATGGACCACATATTATGTTTTCTGCCTACACTCGTCTATGTTTCTATGGCTCCAATTTGAGCCATGGGTGGCCCTATTAACACCAACAACTAAAAAAACTTCAATTGAGAATTAGAGGAAGCCAGGTGGTAAGAAGTCAGCCAAACAGAGACTGTAGCCAATCAGATGCAGGTACTGTTTGGGTAATACAATAGCCAGCATTGGGGAAATTTGGCCATCCATATTGTTCAGAATGGGTGGGGAAATCAAATACTTTTTCTCATTCAGCTTGATGGGCTAAACAAGAGAAATGTTGTTTTGTATTGCCAGCTTTAAGGGTAACACCACTTTCGTGGAATAAAACAATAGCAAATAAAAAAAAATAATATAGCATATACAATTGTGACTCAAGTCATGTCGTAATCTGCAGCTCTGTAATTTTCTGTGAAATGCAATACAATATGGCCACCTGGAGGTGTTCTGTACACAGAATGTGTAGAGAACGCCCCTCAGATATGACATTTCCTGCTTGTGTGATTGGCTCAATGATTTTCCCAGAAGTCTGCACTAAGTTACAAGTCAGATTTTAGGCATCCCCTGTAACAAAAATTTCATTTTGGGGAAATACTCCCAATAGAAAATGACACCTAAAGGGATGCAGACCCAGCAGCTTTCCTCATTAGAGTTTTGCAGGTGCAGCAGCTGGTTGATAATTAAGAAGCCGCTCCCATTAGACTCACTTCTGCACAAGGGCACAGACAAACACACAGAAATTTCTTCAGAATAACAAAAGGTAGGAATCTGCAACAAAGTTTGTCAAAATTCTTGTAATGAACATAGATCACCCAGAGAATGTTTTTTTTTCTCAACAAAAGTGGAGTTACTCTTTAAAGTGTTACTAAACCCAGGACCCTGCATTCACTATATCTGGTCTCCCACAGTACACTGCTAAATACCTTTTCTCACCAGCAGTATATAGCAGTATATAGCAGTCTTATGACTTCTATCAGTGTGCGGCCGAGTACTAGTTAAAGCTTGTAGGAGGAGTTTTAATTCTCCTCTGACTGTCATATAAGGCTACATGACTCCTGACCCTCTGTATAATGGGCCCTGGGCCGATCACATGCACCCTCCAAAAAAAAAAAAAAACAACTCTCTAGCAATACACATCAACCTGAGCATGTGCGGAGTGCCACCTAGGCTCTGTGCTATCAGGAGATGGATTGGGGATTGTGGAAGAAGGGTAGCATCAGAGAAGACAGGATCAAACAGCCTTTTTACACAATGTGGAGGAAACCCCTAAGGTTCCACAGTGAGTATGACAAGCTTACTTTACTGCATATACAGACTGATTTTACTGTTGTGAGTATAGTAACACTTTAAGTTGTAGAATGATATTCAGGGGTGGGCACACATAGTTGTAACGGTGTTAGGCAATGTACAGCATATTGTGAATCGGCTTTAGGCTTACTTAGCACCTATGTATGCATATTTTATAATCTTGTTGTGCATTACAAATGTGCATCAACATGCACTAACCATAAGCGTTTTCTATCTATCTCAATCTGAATTTTGAAGTTAGGGTGACTATTAGGTGTTTTTTTATTTAATAAAAAGAAAGAAGAAGCAAGGGCATTATTTTCTGGCAGCCAGATAAACATAGGAAGTTTTAATTAGGGGCTGTGACAATGACAGTAATAGAGACTTGGTGTGGCAAGCTGACTGCAGGAAAGGCTGAGTTGAATCTTGGACATCTGAGATGTCTCCTGTTCCAGTGCTCTAAGGATGCTGCTATTGCTGCAATAGTTATTGAGGAATTTCAGGCAAGGAAGAGGTGAAGGAACTGGGTGCACTCAGTCATGGCAAATCAAAGCAGACTGCACAGTTCTGTTTTTTTTTTTTTTTTTTTTTAAATAATGATCGATTTTACTTGAAGATCCTTGAAAAAGTTAGCGCCTGTTATAAGTTTGCTATCCAAATGCACAATGAAAGCCATGTGTTCCATATTTTAGCCTACAGTATCTACAGTCAGGTCCATAAATATTGGGACATCAACACAAAAAGTAATGGGACAATTGGCTGCTCAGCTGTTCCATGGCCAGGTGTGTGTTATTCCCTCATTATGTTATTTACAAGGAGCAGATAAAAGGTCCAGAGTTCATTTCAAGTGTACTATTTGCATTTGGAATCTGTTGCTGTCAACTCTCAATATGAGATCCAAAGAGCTGTCACTATCAGTAAAGCAAGCCATCATTAGGCTGAAAAAAAAACAAAACACACCTATCAGAGAGATAGCAAAAACATTAGGTGTGGCCAAATCAACTGTTTGGAACATCCTTAAAAAGAAAGAACGCACCGGTGAGCTCAGCAACACCAAAAGACCCGGAAGACCACGGAAAACAACTGTGGTGGATGACCGAAGAATTCTTTCCTTGTTGAAGAAAACACCCTTCACAACAGTTGGCCAGATCAAGAACACTCTCCAGGAGGTAGGTGTATGTGTGTCAAAGTCAACAATCAAGAGAAGACTTCACCAAAGTGAATACAGAGGGTTCAGCACAAGATGTAAACCATTGGTGAGCCTCAAAAACAGGAAGGCCAGATAAGAGTTTGCCAAGCAACATCTAAAAAAGCCTTCACAGTTCTGGAACAACATCCTATGGACAGATGAGACCAAGATCAACTTGTACCAGAGTGATGGGAAGAGAAGAGTATGGAGAAAGAAAGGAACTGCTCATGAAAGGGGGAAAATCGTTTGGTCCTGAAGAGATTAATAGAAGTCACTGAAGAAAAAATATTAGTGGTGTAGCACGACAACTTGAAAAAAAAAGGGTGGATTTATTAAGGCAAATTGATTCTATACTTTGTACAGTATTTTGTACTTTTATACAGTTGCACTAATTCTCCCTAGAGCATAGTGTGGTAAAGCTCTGCTGATTTCCATCATCAAATCATGTGCATGCCAAAATATTTACCACATTACAACTATACCACATTACATTTACCAAGGAAAATGTGTGCAACTGCACTTGTATAGTGCATGGTTGATTGTAAAGTATAATTTAAAGAAAAAAAACTTACAAATATGTTATACTTACTTGCTCTGTGCAATAGAATTGCACAGAGTAGCTCTGATCCTCCACTTCTGGGGTCCCCAACCAGTGCTCCTGGCTCCTTCTGTTCCTACTGTGGCACATCTATGGGCTCGATCCCACTGCTTGTGTCCATAGATACAGACAATGAGGCTCGGCCAAGCCCCCGTTTCCTTGACACAGGAAGCTACTGAAAACTGCGTCAGCCAATGACTCCTGCTGTCTTAGCAAAGCCTGTGAGAGCACAGTGATGCTTTAGATGGGCACAAAGCTGGATTGAGTGAGGACTCAGGTATGTATGGGGGGGGGGGGGGCTGAGGGGGCGATACAGGTCCTGTAACATTTTTACCTTAATGCAGGGAATGCATTAAAGTTATCGTAAATTATATATTTTTTTTAAATAACAACCATGTTATACCGTGCCAAGCTGCAGCTCCATGTGTCCAATCAGACATGGAGCTGCCGTTCGGCCCCGCTCCCCCTCTTATAATTGGCTAACTGATTTTGATTGTCAGCCGTGGGAGCCCATGCTGCTGCTGCTGTGTCTCAGCCAATCAGAAGGGAAAGTCCCCAGATGGCTGAGGGACTCGTGGACATCGCTGGACAGAGATGGGGCTCAGGTAAGTTTTAGGGGGTGCTGGGGAGGCTGCTACACACAAAAGTCTTTTTATCTTATTGCAAAGAATGCGTTAAGTTAAAAAACCTTCTCACTTTTACAACTCCTTTAACCCACTCCTGGACCCCCCCCCACCGTGTATTTACGCCGCTACTTTGACATTAAATACCGGGTTATGGCAGAAGATAGCCGTCATAACCCAGTATTTTTTTACATGGCTGGCTGTCCGCTTTAACATAAAAGTGGTCCCAGCGGCAGATTCGCCATGGTATCACTTTTATGTGCGGCGGGAGAGGTATCCATCCCTCCGGCTGCTTCCCGGTCGTTTTCCCCCGCTTACCGGAGCCAATCCCCTCTCCTGATTGGCAGAAAGTTGAGTGAGGGCAAGATGGCCCCCACTCGACTCTATGCCCTGGGAGGACCGGAGCGACATAAAACGTCACTTCTGCCGACCGGCCTTAAAGGGCCAAATTCTTTTTTTGAAATTTCATTTTTTATATATATATATATATATTTTTTTTTTTTATTGCTTTTAAGTGTAAATGTGAGATCTGAGGTATTTTTGACCCCAGATCTCACAATAAAGAGGACCTGTCCTATCTATTTCTATTACAAGGGAGGTTTACATTCCTTTTAATAGGAATAAAAATGATCAAAAAAATTTATTTTAAAAGGGACAGTGTAAAAATTTAAAATAAATAAGAAAAAAAAATTAAAGCACCTTATACCTCTGAGCTTGCGCTCAGAAGCAAACCCATATGCAAGTCATGCCCACATATGTAAACGCTTTTCAAACCACACATGTAAGGTATCGCCGCAATCGTTAGAGTGAGAGCAATAATTCTAGACCTGTGCATGGTGATCCTGTTGTGAGGCCAAGATGTCAGACTCTCAGAGCTACCCTCTAAAACTCCATTCTTTGGATTCACATAAGCGTGGCTGACTCAGTGTTACGATATCTGAGTTTATTTGTTCCGGTAAGCACATTATCCCCTTGGGTGGTGGATTCTCACATATGGGTGATTGTCACATAGACAAGAATATTGCTACCCTATATCAATGTGATTGCATCGGATTCTTCATGTTTTTTCTCTTTGGACTTTCTTTTATATGTGATATGGACTTTTTAATATTTTTGTATTGTTTGCACATTGCACTTTAGTGCATAATACAGTAAACACCATTTAAGATACAGTAAGCCTCTTTTCTCATTGTATTTATCAGCGCTCCATTTTTTTGTTATATTTCCTAAAGTTCAATTGCTGGCCAAGTGGCGCGATGCAGTGGATTGCTTTGCACTGCGCTGAAATAAAGTGCTGCATGCAGTACTTTCTGCGGTGCACTGTGCCCACACACCACCACAATGCAGTGGTGTGAACAGGGCACCTAGCAGACAAGGCATTTCCCACTCTTCCAATTACAGTGCGCCTTGCAGTCATTAAAATGAATGAAAGATGTTAACTGATTGCAGGAGCTGGAGTGTAAATGACGCACTGTGATCTAAGTACTCCAGCCGGAACTGTAACTCTCAGCAATGCTGCAGCCTAGAAGCATGGAAAACACTTCCTTAGTTTGGATTTATGTCAAAATATATTTTTGGCTAGAGTTCAGCTTTAATGAAGCTCTACAGCACAGGTGTCTCAGTAGAGGGGACAGAACTCCTTTGCCAGATCCTGCTTTCCTCTGTGCAGCTGCAGAAAGGCTCGTCTTTGCCCCCCTTCTCAGCAGTCTGCAGCAGAGAGGAGGGCAGAACTCCTCCTACAGAACTCCTCCTACAGATCCTGCACCTCTCTGTGCAGCCGCAACACCACCTTGCCTCTGCCTCACCTGGCCTCAGCATTCAGCAGACTCTGGAAGCTGACTCCAGCCCTCCTCTGGTTCTCCTCCAGACCCTGCACTGTCTTCTTCCCAGATCCACCCGCATCTTCTTCCTGGCAGCAGCACAAGGTAAGGGGATGCATTGTGATGGAAGGAAGGGTGGGTGACTCTTGACTCCTGATGGTGGGGGGGGGGGGGGGGGGCTCTTGACATCTCATATAAGGGTGTAAGGGGGAGTGGGGTGCTCTGGACATCTAATCTTACAGATATAACCAGCCCTTTGAGGGCAACCATTATGCTGATGCGGCCCGCGATGAACGAGTTCGACACCTCTGCTCTACAGCATTCTCCTGGGAAAATGAGAGGGCTGGATGCTATAGGACAGTGATGGTGAACCTTGGCACCTCAGATGTTTTAAGACTACATTTCCCATGATGCTCATGCACTCTGCAGTTCTAAAACATCTGGGGTGCCAAGGTTCACCATCACTGCTATAGGAACTAAGGGAAAGTCCATGGTTCCCTGGGACCATAGGAAGTTAGTTGCATCATCATTTAGTGATAGGGAAGACTTGCTGCAGGGGAAAATGCCAGAGAATGAGTGAGTACTGCAGACAGATGTTCTTGTTTATTTTATCTTAGTCTGCACAATATTTTTAAATATTTTTACTTGAGGCTCCGTTCACATCTAGGCGTTTTGGGGCGTTTTTGGGGCGTTTTTCTGCTCTAGGATCAGCTCTCAAAACGCCCAACAAGACAAATCCTATTCATTTCAATGGCCCCTGTTCACATCTGAGCGTTTTGACGCTGTTTACAAAACGCCCAACGCTCAAAAAAGTACATGAGCTTCTTTTTGGGCAGATTACAGGCGTTTTCCATTGATCTCTATTCAATCTAAAAACGCCTGCACAAAAATCGCGGTAAAAATCGCGGTAAAATCGCGGTAAAAAACGCCGCAAAAATCGCGGTAAAATCGCGGTAAAAAACGCGCGAAAAACGCTACGCTCAGGTGTGAATGTAGCCTGAAGTGGAACTTTAGTCAGAAATTAAAAGGAAAAGTTCACCTTTTCGAAAAAAAAAAAAAAAATGCAAGTTTTATTGCAGGTAAATAAAATATGCCTTTATTTATTTCTTTTTCTGGAACCTGCAGAGCTGGCGATCAGCAGATTGCGGGTGCAATGTCAGTCTCCTGCAGACTCAGCATAGCTGTCTGCTGCCCTGAGAGAAGGAATAATCAATGGACTACCGAATCGCTCACCAGTGCCCTGCTAGCTCATCGAAACTACAAGCTGTCAGCCGCAATTGCTGATGGAACTTATAGACTTGTGGATCGGTTCGGGTCGGTACAGTACGCTATTTGAGTGTTTCCATTATGAAAGTGGCCCATACAACCAAACCGCACCATTCCTGGTCTTCCTTCAGATGTAGGGCCATAAGAAATGGTAAGGTACGGTTAGTGTCACACGATACATTCCACTGATTGGCGGACAGGAAAACCTCAATGTTCACGTCAAAAGGCATTTGGTGTAAATCCCACATGGCCCCTGGCGGTCTGACTTGCAGTGGAAACGCTTACCTGAATAGGCCGGACCATTCTAACCCTTCCAAACTGTACCAACCCGAACTGTTCCGCCCAGTGGAAACAAGGCATTATTTTCAGGAAACTGTGAATGAATGACATGGCTTTGTGAGTGGAGCCCTGCATGCCTGCCCTCTTTTTCAATTGTAAAAGCAGGCATGGGGAGAAGAAACCCCACCCATTGTCACATGGAAAGGTGGGTAGGGGGGGGGGGGGTGTCTGCAGCAGCTGGAACATGTTACATATTCCACTCTAAAAACGGGTGGAATGTGTAACATGTTCTGAAAGTGAACCTACCCTTTAAGTCCTGCTAGATCACTGCAGACTGGCCCCTCCTGCAGGTATAGCTATGTAAAACATTAAGTCTATAATCCAGTCATGCACTGTCTTACCCTGCTCTGCACATGCTCAGTTGCTCTCCATTTTTGGCATCAAGCTGAAAATCAGAGCCACTAGAGACTGATCTGCTGACAGCCTAAATATTTACTGCTGCTGAGGGGCTCTGGGCTTCAGCAAAACAGTAGCCTCCAACAAGAAGAAACAGGAGTAATGTTGGAGGCAATTTAAAGCACACACTTGGTAGCATGAATATTAATGTAGAATGTATGTTTCTTGATAAATAACATTATTTTTAAGTTTTTACCCCCTTAATGACCAGGCCATTTTTTGCGATACTCCAAAGTTTAAAACATATCTCCTGCACTTGAGTTGTGTATGACGGGGGAATGGAATGTATATATGGAGGTTCAATGGACTTAGTTGGTATTGCTTGTTTATAAGGAATAAGTCCTGCGAGCGACCCTGAGGCTCTAAATCGATCAGTTATTTGCCGCAGACACTCCACTTCTCATAATAGTGTGCTTAATTGAAATAAATATATAGTGTTGCGCAAATAAAAAAATATTAAATTAATTAATTTGTGCTTAAATTATTAAAAAACCCAAAATATTTATAAATGACATAATATTAAAGTGCCAATAGTGCTAATAAAGTGGTAAATATAATATAATATAATACTCATAGAAAAGAGAAAATATATAGATATAAAAGTCCAGTGTGCAAAGTGCAAAAAGCCAATAAACAAAGTCCAAAATGTAATCCTAAAGTGATCTGTGCTCCCAGAGAGAAGTGACCAGAGTGTCACAGTGGACAGCCAGCCGTGCACCCCCTTGTGAATGGGTGCTCACCTCAAATCCTATAAAGAGCGCATAGATTGTTATCCCAAAAAGATCATCCATCCATATCCTTCAGGGCTCCTCTCATTCACAGGTGTTGCAGCGTCAATCAATGCAGTATATATGCAAACAAAAAGACTTGCAATAGTGTATGAAATCCTTAAACAATCAGCTTTTATTAAATAAAGGTGGATAAATCTCACTCACATTTGTAGGTGCAACACATGCACTTGGACAATAGCATCAAGTAAATGGTGGAAATCGTGGTGGTATAGTGGGAGAGACTGCACAGCGCCGCCGGTCTCCACAGCGTGCGCCGATAGCTGACAGCCTCACCTAGACAATAGTGTATCGCTCCGTCCGTCCTGTCCCCTCCCCTACGCGTGACGACACAGGGATCACGTGTCTTCCTCAGGGGGATATGTTGTCTTGCTGCCCCCTCAGGGCCAATGGTATCCAAAAACACACTAAAAGACAACAACAAGAGAAGGGCGCACAGACCTAGTGCATTACCGCTAAAAAGATTTATTAAAATGTTCAAAAAAGTGTATATTATACTCACAAAACGAATGTAGGTAGCACGCATATAAACATGATCAACACAAGATCTCCAACGGTAGCCAAAACACTGCACTGTGCTGGATAGCATGCAGAGGTATATGGATCTGCTAAGGCTAGACTGACGCGTTTCGAGGGCGAACCCTCTTCCTCAGAGCCAGAAAGGTGCTGTTAGCTTGTGTTGATCATGTTTATATGCGTGCTACCTACAATTGTTTTGTTAGTATAATATACACTTTTTTAAACATTTTAATAAATCTTTTTAGCGGTAATGCACTAGGTCAGTGTGCCCTTTTCTTGTTGTCATTTTTTGCAACTTAACACTGCGTTTCTTTAACTGAAAATAGCGCGGACGTGTAACGCTGTACCCAAATAAAATTGATGTCCTTTTTTTCCCACTAATAGATCTTTTTTTTTGGTGGTATTTGATCACCTCTGCGATTTTTATTTTTGCCCTATAAACAAAAAAAGTGCGACAATTTTGAAAAAAAAAAAAAAAAACAATATTTTTTACTTTCTGCTATATAACATTCCCAAATAAAAAAAATGAAAAAAAAAAAGTTTTCATCATTTTAGGCCAATTTGTATTCTGCCACATATTTTTGGTAAAAAAAATAGCAAAAAAAATAGCAAAAAAAAGTGTATATTGATTGGTTTGTGCAAAAGTTATCGCGTCTACAAACTACGGGAAAGATTTATGTAATTTTTATTTAACTTTTTTTTTTTTTTACAAGTAATGGCGGCGATCAGCGATTTTTAGCATGACTGCGACATTGCGGCGGACAGATCGGACACTTAATTTACATTTTTGACAGTTGTGGGGGGACCAGTGACCTTACTACAGTAATCAGTGCTAAAAATATGCACTGTTATGGGGTTAACACTAGGGGGCCATCAAAGGGTTAAATGTATGCCTAGGGGGTGTTTTCTAAGTGTGAGGGGGATGGTCTTATGGAATCAACACATGGACCTGTGTTCCTAAATAGGAGGAACACAGGGGCCCTGTGTTGATTGCTGACAGAACTACGGTCTGCCGTGTTTTTAAAGGCAGACCGCCGTTCTGTCTTCCCGGGGAGTGATCGCAGGAGCCCGGCAGCAATCGCGGCCGCCGGCCCTGCAGATCAGTTTCCTCTCTCGCGAATTGTCACGCATGCGCATCCCCATGATCGCTCCAGAGGAGCGATGTATGGGTACGGCGATTCGAGCAGCCGAGCCACCTTGCCGAAGTATATCTGCGGCAGGTGGTTGGCAAGAGGTTAAACAAAACCAATAAAGAGAAAAGTAAAAAGACTGCCATTCATGAACTACCTTTGAAAATGTTAGTTACCTGGGCTGTCTCCAACTTTAATATGAATCACTGAGTTGTATACTTGTTCTAAGTCAGTTACGTACAAAGTACTGGAGCAACTGAATCGACATGACTGCCAGGCAGCTAGCATTCTCAGTATAAATGGAGAGCAATGGTAGCCCCTGTACTTCCTCTGTACAGGATAGATTTAACTATTCTTAGCTGTATTAGCTGGTCCTACTCCTCTGGTATGATATTATAGCTCTATTTTTAGAGCTTTTTAATAGGGAACTAGCAACAATATAGATGAAAACAGGGTCAAAATGTAATTAAACACCTGCTTAAAGCGGAGTTCCAGCCTAAAAAAATTTTATTTTATAAAAATACCCCTAGGACATTTAGGGCTAGTGCATTACCTAGTGTACCTGTAGTGTACCTGCTAGTGTACCTGTAAGAAGAAAAACTTACCTTGAAAATTTATTGTCCAGTGCTGCCATCTGCTGTGTGGACAGCTGAAGCCGTAGCGCCCCCCTTCGTCTCCCTCTTCCTGGATGTCGGAGTCCCAGAATGCCATGCTCGTCACTTCCGGGGCAGGCGCGTCATCCCGCAGCTGGTTGTGCGCATGCCCAGAAGCTGTTCTAATTCATTCAGCAGGGAATGACGCGCCTGAATCGGAAGTGACGAGTGACACCGGGGCAGGTGCATTGACTACTGGGATTGATGACGCTCATTTCCCAGGAGTCAATGCAATTGAGGAAGTGACGTCGGGGGCCGCGGCCGCATAAGGAGGAAGTGGAAGGAAGGTAAGATAATTTTCATTAAAAATAAGGTAAGTGAAACAAAAAAAAATAATAATTATCCAATTCTTTTTCAGGATGTTTTAATCTAACTGATGGTGTAAAGTGCAAAAATAGGGTGGAACTCCGCTTTAAATAACATCCTTGCTTTTAGGGAAAAACCTTAATGGCCTGGCGACACGATCTGGTAGCTAAGGGATATAAATGCTTCCAACCATCATTTCTGCTCTTTATTGTTTATAGAGATTTTCCAACTTGTCAAAAAATGTCAGTGTGACATGTCTTATCATTTTGATCTTGTAATAAGAAAATAAATATTAGACAAGGTGGGCACAACTTGTTCTCATTAGGCAATACAAGATATATGCCAATGTCAGCCAAACTGTTCAAAGAGGGCAAGATGTTATCTTCCTATTCCAAGACTAAAAATAACCTAATAACAATGACAGTTCGAACAGCTAAACTACAGATGTCTCTGAAGAGGAGTAATGCCCCGTACACACGTGCAGATTATCTGAAGACTTTTGTCTGCAGACTTACCAAAACCATATAATATGAGGTCAAACCTAAACACTTTCAATTTGTATGCAATCCGGCAGGCCCTTGCACTACATAGAAAAGGTAAATCTGAAGACAAAAGTCTTCAGATAATCTGCACGTGTGTACGGGGATAAATCGTCATATAGACATGTAATGGTAGAGGAGAACCTAACATTCTATCAGATACACATGCAAAAATTCTAAAATTATGGAAACCATAGAAGTGATACACACACACCAAGATCTTCCCACTATGACACAGATTACCCATCTTCTTTCCTAACCACCTGTAGGCAGGTGCAGTCTACTTCATCCACTGCAGGTGGCATTTGTCTGCAGTGGCAATGCAGTTGGAAGAAGAAGTCTAATGCCTAGTTTCTCTATGGTTTCCTCCATCACAGGGAGGCATCTATTGGAGGCTGGCACCCCATGTAACTTTGGTGGCCATCTTGGATCAGGCAGAATCAATTTAGGACCCTGGCTCCTGGGTTTGGCGTGCATTTTGCGAGTGACTGTAACGCTCCTGCGTTTTATGTATGATGTGGATTTTCAGCTGCAGAAATATTCCACTTCAGTAGTCATGTAGAGAAACGCTGAGACACCAATCCCAACTCTCAATGACTCATCATGTGTGGATGATCTCAATTCAGCAAGTAAATACACACACTCAATAAGATGTTTCCTAGAGTGACTTATGTATATAGTAACACAGTGATGATAGGCTGAAGAGACAGGTTGGGTAGAGATGGTAGATGACAGACACTTGAAAGGAAATGTTCTTGGAAGTAAGATAGTAGCAGATGGGATGCAGATAGGTTTAGCAATCATGTATGGTAGCAGATGACAGAGTAGCAGGTGGACATACAAGAGAGATCAACCCAGTGCAAGAACAGGTGGTAGTAGGCTCAAGAGCTAGCAATCTTGGATAATGCAGATGTAGTAATAGTCCTTAGTATGCAGAGCTAGATAGTGTAAGCTTTAGTATGAAAGTTATAAAGGTTTCCCCTGTGGGGTACTTATCACTAATAGCAATGTAGTAGAGGAGAGGTTCGGCAAGAGCGGATGATCCGGTAGCGGGATACAGGGATCAGCGCAGCGTGGTTCCGACAGCGAGGTATGCTTGCAAGCATGAGAGCTTCAAGACAGGTTAGCATCAAGGCACAAAGCAGTTTGAACGAACACATGTGAGTGAGAGCCGGCGATCTAAATAGCCATCCATTCCGGCGCTCAGTGATGACAGCATCAGTCTTAAAGGTGTATGCGCACCTTACCAAAAGAGAATGGTGGGGCGCATACACTTATGAAAGAGTAATTAGAGTACCCAAAGGTACCAGAACATTACAGTACCCCCCCCCCTTAAGGCCGGCTCCTGAAGGCCTCTGGAGCTGGTTTGTCTGGGTACTTCGCATGAAAATTGCGGATTAATCTAGAGGCATGTATGTCAGAGGTGTTTAGCCAGGTGTCGTCTTGGGGCCCATAGTTCTTCCATCGAACCAAGTACTGAAGTCTTCCTCTGTGGATACGAGAATCCAGAATCTCTTTTATCTCGTATTCTTCTCCACCTTCAACTTGTACAGGAGGAGGAGGTGGGATAGTAGGCCTTATTCCTTGGTCAGGAACATGGGGCTTCAGTAGCGACACATGGAAAATGGGATGTATTTTGAGGTCTATTGGCAATGTAAGCTGTACTGCAGCTTTTCCAATAAGTTTCTTGATTGGGAAAGGTCCCAAGAACAGAGGTCCAAGCTTTTTGTTAGGGATTTTCAGTCTTAAATTTTTTGTTGAGAGCCAAACGAGGTCCCCGATAGCGTACTGAGGAGAAGGTCTTCTGCGAAGATCATAGTACTTCTTTTGTTGACTATGAGCGTGTGCAATGGTAGTATTAAGCAAACCCAGAGAGTCCTTTATTTGGGTAAGATAGTCTGAAGCTACTGGGTTATTTGAAGGAAGGATGCGTGGTGGAAGAATAGAGGGATGAAACCCATAGTTCAAGTAGAACGGACTCTGCTTGGTCATACTGTGGGTTGCGTTGTTGTAGGCAAATTCTGCCAGAGGGAGAAGATCCACCCAATCATCCTGTTGGTAAGAAGTGTAACAGCGTAAATATTGCTCGATGCATTGGTTGACTCTTTCAGTCTGTCCGTTGGTCTGCGGAGGGTAAGGAGAAGTGAGCTTCCGCTCGATCCGTAGTATGTGACATAGTTCTTGCCAGAACTTGGAAATAAATTGTGATCCACGGTCAGACAGAAGAGTTTTTGGGATACCATGTAACTTAAAGACATGTTTCATCAGGAGTTCTGCCGTTTGTTTGGACGAAGGTAGTCTGCGAATAGCAATGAAATGTGCCATTTTTGTCAGATGGTCCACTGACACTAAGATGGTATTAAATCCTTTGGAAGGAGGCAATTCCACTATAAAGTCCAAGGACACAACTTCCCATGGAGTTTGGGGTATTGGTAGACTGCATAGTAGACCGGATGGTCTCGTAGTGTCAATTTTGGACCTGGCACAGACATTGCATGAAGAGACGAATTTTTGTATAGATGTTTTCATGTCAGGCCACCAGAATTGCCTGGTAATCAGATTAAGAGTCTTTGTCATACCCATATGTCCTGCCATAGGCACATCCTGCGATAATTCCAAGATCTTGGTGCGTATGGTAGGTGGTATGTAAAGTTTGTCGTTGTAGTAGAGGAAGCCTTCTGCATCAGTATTTAGTTGTGGTGGGGGTGAATCCAAACTTATACCATGCAAAACCTCTTCCTTCAAGGAACGGACAACTCCAATAATGCGTTTGTGAGGTATTATAGGAACGGAAGGGATTTCAAAGTAGTTTTCTTCAGTTAGTCGTGATAGTGCATCCGCCTTTTTGTTCTTATCTGCAGGTGTGTAGGTCACTAGGAAGTTAAACCTTAAAAAGAATAGTGACCATCGTACCTGTCGGTGAGAGAGAGTTTTGTTAGTCTGAAGATATTGGAGATTTTTATGGTCCGTGTATATAAGTATTGGTAATTGGGTGCCTTCGAGTAGATGTCGCCAATTCTCCAGAGCCAATTTTATAGCAAGCAGTTCCTTTTCACCCACGGGGTAATTTATCTCTGGACTGCTTAGGGATTTCGAAAAAAAGGCGACTGGATGAAGTGGCGAAGTGTGAGTTGGTCGTTGGGAGAGTATTGCTCCTACTGCCATGTTTGACGCATCTACTTCCAGAATGTATTGGAGGGATGGGTCTGGATGGCGTAGTATGGGAGCAGAAGTAAACCTTGTCTTTAACAGGTGAAAAGCTTTATTTGCTTCATCTGACCATTTGAATGGTTTTTTAATGCTAGTGAGCTGTGTGAGGGGTCTCACAATGGCAGAGAAGTTTCTAATGAACTTCCTGTAGAAATTCGAAAATCCAAGGAATCGCTGTAGCGCCTTGCGTGTGGTTGGTGTAGGTCAATCCTGAATGCAGGATATCTTACTCATGTCCATCTCGATTCCTGTTTTGGATATGATGTAGCCTAGAAAGAGTACCTCGTCTTTATGAAACAAGCATTTTTTCAGTTTCACATAAAGGTTGTGTGCAAGCAATCTCGATAATACTAGTCTTACATGTCTTATGTGTTCAGACAGGGATCGTGAATATATTAGTATATCGTCCAGATATACCACAACACAGACATCTAGTAAGTCTCTGAAAATATCGTTTATAAATCGTTGAAAAACTGCAGGGGCGTTGCATAGCCCGAATGGCATTACAAGATATTCGAACAATCCGTATCTGGTTCTGAATGCAGTCTTCCACTCGTGTCCATCACGGATTCGAATGAGATTGTATGCTCCTTTCAGGTCCAATTTTGAAAAATAGGTAGCTCCACGCACCTGCTCAATGAGCTCAGGGATAAGCGGTAGAGGATAGCGATCTTTTATTGTAATAGCATTCAATTGCCTATAGTCGATGATAGGCCTGAGACTTGAGTCCTTATTGCGGACAAAAAAGAGTCCTGCTGCTGTGGAAGAAGTGGAAGGTCTAATAAAACCTTTTTCCAAATTCTCATCCAAATAGTCTTTGAGATGGGAAAGTTCATCCTGTGAAAGAGGATAAACATGACCGAACAGCAATTTGCTATTTGGGAGTAGATCAATGCTACAATCATAGTCTCGATGGGGAGGTAGTGCTTGAGCATTTTTCTCAAGAAAAACCTCAGAGAGATCCTGATAACATAGTGGTGCAATCTCATCTGTCACCACAGACAGGATCTTCCCGAAAGACGGGAGGTTACACGTACCCTCGCAATAGCAAGAGAGGAAGGTCAGGGTCCGTTCCTTCCAATCTATGGTTGGTTGATGTGTGTGCAACCAGGGAAGTCCCAAAACAATAGGAAAGTGGGGTGAAGGTATTAGATCGAAGGTAGTGGTCTCCATATGAGACCCGTTAGTAGTGACTAGGAGTGCCTGTGTCTGATCAGTGATCGGACCAGAGGATAAAGGAACACCGTTAATAAGACTCACTGAGACAGGTTTAAGTTTAGAAATAATAGGAACTTTATTTAAAGCAGCAAAACATATGTCAATATAATTTCCACAAGATCCTGTGTCAATCATGGCCTTATTAGTAATCCTGTTCTGGTCCCACTGTAATGTTAAGCAAACAGAAAGATAAGGGTTAGTGATTGAAGTTGTCAATCCCCCTAGGAGGACATGTGAACACTCACCCTTCATTTTGTAGACTAGGGGACAGACGTTTATCTTGTGATCCGGGGATGCACAGTACAAGCAGAGATTACCAGATCGTCTTCTGGCTCTTTCCATAATTGATAGAGGTGGGCGTATGGTTCCTACCTTCATAGGAACGGGGTCAAAGGCCGAAATCCGAGAAGAACTGGATAATGGCATTCCCATTTTCTCAGCCTTTCTTTCTCGTAGTCTTCTATCTATGGTGATACTGAGTTGTATCAATGCATCCAGGGTTTTTGGCAGATCCGCTCGGGCGAGCTCGTCTTTAACGGCCTCTGATAGGCCAAGCCTAAATTGGGTTTTCAGAGATGCATCATTCCATTCTGAATCACGGGTCCATCTCTTGAATTCTGCGACAAAGTCTTCTACAGGTCTCCCACCTTGTTTCAAGGATCTTAATTGAAGATCGGCAGTACTCTGCCTATTGGGATCATCATATAAGCTAGTGAGTTCTGCTAGGAACAAGGCATAGGAGTTGAGAAGCTGATCGCTTTTCTCAAAAAGAGAGTCTGCCCAGGCCCGAGGATCGCCTGTTAGGTAAGAAATAATAGTACAAACCTTAATGTGATCAGTAAGGTAGGTACGGGGTTTTAGCAAGAAAAGTAACTCACATGCGTTTTTAAATTATTTAATTGTGTCATCTGAGTGGTTATTTCTGCTGAATCCATTTGTGGTTCGTTCAATCTGTAACGCTCCTGCGTTTTATGTATGATGTGGATTTTCAGCTGCAGAAATATTCCACTTCAGTAGTCATGTAGAGAAACGCTGAGACACCAATCCCAACTCTCAATGACTCATCATGTGTGGATGATCTCAATTCAGCAAGTAAATACACACACTCAATAAGATGTTTCCTAGAGTGACTTATGTATATAGTAACACAGTGATGATAGGCTGAAGAGACAGGTTGGGTAGAGATGGTAGATGACAGACACTTGAAAGGAAATGTTCTTGGAAGTAAGATAGTAGCAGATGGGATGCAGATAGGTTTAGCAATCATGTATGGTAGCAGATGACAGAGTAGCAGGTGGACATACAAGAGAGATCAACCCAGTGCAAGAACAGGTGGTAGTAGGCTCAAGAGCTAGCAATCTTGGATAATGCAGATGTAGTAATAGTCCTTAGTATGCAGAGCTAGATAGTGTAAGCTTTAGTATGAAAGTTATAAAGGTTTCCCCTGTGGGGTACTTATCACTAATAGCAATGTAGTAGAGGAGAGGTTCGGCAAGAGCGGATGATCCGGTAGCGGGATACAGGGATCAGCGCAGCGTGGTTCCGACAGCGAGGTATGCTTGCAAGCATGAGAGCTTCAAGACAGGTTAGCATCAAGGCACAAAGCAGTTTGAACGAACACATGTGAGTGAGAGCCGGCGATCTAAATAGCCATCCAGTCCAGCGCTCAGTGATGACAGCATCAGTCTTAAAGGTGTATGCGCACCTTACCAAAAGAGAATGGTGGGGCGCATACACTTATGAAAGAGTAATTAGGGTACCCAAAGGTACCAGAACATTACAGTGACCAGAGAAGGGACAGGTCATCTGTCTGTCAGGGATAGTGCTTAGCATCAGGGAAAGGTTCCAGAGGGGGAGGGAAAGTGCAGGGATTCACCATCCTTCCTGGAAGCCATCCTGTTTGGGTACAGACTGGCCAGGCACATTCCGCTCCTCAAGGCAGATGCTGTCACCACCTCTGGTCCACCATTCTACTGACGCTTTGCTGTTACAACTTGTTAGTGCTCCCGGTCAGATTGCCTTCCCGCCGGGCTTGTTTTAATTGCTGAACTTCTATTACAATATATTCTTGTTACTGCCCCTGGACTCTGTGTGTTTTCTGCCCACTGCATCATGCTGCACTTTTCCACACACCTATTTTTATGATCATACTCATGCTTTACACCACCTTACCAGTTGCTTACCCCCTTTTTCTCAACCTTTTTGCCATCTCTTAAGCTGGCCATACACTGAATGAAGTTTGGCCGGTTCAGCAGGGACCAGCCAAAATTTGATCAGTCGGTGGATGGCTCTGCTTGACAGAAGTAATAGTTTGATTGACTTCCGTTTAAGGGACTTCCTGGAATACTATTATTAGTCAGCGCCTGCAGACAATATTATCTCTCCGTTTCCTACCCTCTCATCTCTTTTTTTTTTTAACAACCAGAATGTTTCTTTATTGAGAACATTGGCATGATGCAGAGATCAGCAATAAAGAGTGGAATTAAAGCAAAACAAATACTGACAGTATCATTAGCATAGTGTCCTCATGGCAGGGTGCAGAGTTCACAGTCAGAACATATACACAGTAAAAATGTCATCACTATATATACTGTATTTTTACCACAACGTATACAAGATAGTAAACCACAGCCAAATCACGACCACATCGAGACTTAAAGCAGAACTTCACCCTCCCCCTCCTTCTCCCCTGGCTTTGACAGGTACCCACTCACTTATGGGTCAGATCGGCACAATGAGGATATTCTGCCCTCTCCTCCTCCCCCTCCCCACCTCCCTACACACACAGGTCCCAGAAGAATGTGGGACCATTCACAAAACACTGCCGATGCCTGCACCCGAAGCCGACTGAAGATTCGGCTTGAAAAGACATTGTTGGATCCCTGGACAGGTAAATGTCCTCATATAAAAAGACATCAGCTACAGTATTTGTAGATGCTGACTTTGTAGCTGCTGTCCTTTAATTTGTTTGGGGGGAGACTGGAGCTCCTCTTTAAGGAATAGGAAGAAACACCTTCCTACTAGGCCAGCCATGGCTGCCATACCCTATCAAATTTCCTAGGACAATTCCTACTAATATAAGTTAATTTACAGTATACATAGAAAGGACATTTTTAATAGCTTTCTCCCACAAAGCCAGGGAGGGAGGCGAGGAAGCATTCTATTTCGGTAAAATTTCTCTCTTGGCATAGCATAGCAAGTACGAAATCAGCAGTTTAGTACATTGGGGACCTCTGCGCATTATCTTAGATACCTAATAACGTTTGCTCTGGGGAAACCTGAAGGGTCAGCTGAAGACGGAAGTTGATAAGCCTAAACACATTCGCTCAAAAGAGTACAACTCCAGAACAAATGAAAATATGTTCCAATGTCAGCCCGAAAGCGAGGGCAATCAGGAGACTTTTGAGGGTACAGCAGATCCAGTGCAAATTCTGTGGAGTATATTACACCCTGTGTAAGAACTTCCTCTGGATTAACCACTTTCCTACTGGGCACTTTTACCCCCTTCCTGCCCACGCCAATTTTCAGCTTTCAGCGCTGTTGCGCTTAGAATGACAATTGCGCGGTCATGCAACACTGTACCCAAATGGAATTTTTTATCATTTTTTTTCACAAAAATATAGCTTTCTTGAGGTGGTATTTAATTACCACTGGGTTATTTCATTTTTTTCTAAATAAGCAAATAATGACCAAAAGTTTTTTAAAAAAAAAAGAAAAAATCTTTTTCATAGTTTGTTATGAAATTTTGCAAACAGGTAATTTTTCTCCTTTACTGATGTGCACTGATGAGGCGGCACTGATGGGCACTGATAGGCTGCACTAATGGGCACTGATAAGATGGCACTGGTGGACACTAATGAGGTTTTTCTGATAGGTGGCACTGTTGGGCACTGATAGGCAGCACCAATGGGCACTGATAGGCGGCACTGATGGGCATTGGTAGGCAGCACTGATAAGAGACACTGATGGGTACTGATTGGCAGCACTGGTGGGCACTGTTGGGACTGCACTGATAATCAGGACACTGATAATCAGTGCCCTGAATATCAGTGTACATGTCTCTTTTACAAAATCCGGTTATCGGCTCTCTTCTCTCCTCATGCTGACAGCGTGAGGAAAGGAGTGCCGATAACCGGCTTCTGTTTACATCTGTGATCAGCTGTGACTGGACACAGCTGTGACTGGACAAAGACCTGCTGATTGGCTGTTTACCTCAATCTGTGATAAGCAGTGTCCAGAGAACACTGCTGACAGATTTCACCACCTGCACCCCACAGCAGGCACATGGCGGGCGCATTCACGGGAGACAGTAATATGACAGCCTCCCAGAACAAGCCATCATTCGGCTATAGTGCGGTTGGCAAGTGGTTAAATTATCCCTTGAGGAATTCATTAATTTAGAGCCATCCTTAAAATAGTCTTCTCTGTCAAGGTCAGGAATGTCCACCCTCCACGCCTCCCACAGTGTACCTTCTCATCTCTTTATCTCCTTCTTTCCCTTCTGCTCACTTCCTTAGCATCCACTTCATTTTAGAATACCCTCGGCTCTGCCTCTTTTAGATAACATCATGCTCCCAGAGTCTGTTGCTGCATCTTGGAAGTTACAGACCTAACCGTCACTACATGATTCTAACATCCCACTCTCCCCACTTTACAGTTACCAAAACTTCTAGAAAAAGGTAATGTTTTATTTAATGCTATCATCTTTTTGGCATACACAAATTACAAAAGCTAAACATACAATCAAAACAGTTAAAAATGAACTCCAGGTATGGTTTTTATTTTTACAGTTACACTGATGAAGCTTGAACCAATGTAAGTATGCATATGCAATACCTGAGCGACCGCTGTGAAAGCAAAGAATCACTGTAGTAGTCTATGCTACTACAGTGATCACTGCTATTGACCAGGTCCCGTGCTTTGTTGCATAGCAACCACAGGGGGTCTCCTGCTCTGCAAAGGTGCCATTAAAGCAGGGTACACACTAGTAGAAAATCTGCCGAAAATTCCCACCCGATGTGAAATTGTCCGATTTTCGCCTAGTGTGTACACAACTTTCAGCAGCCGATGCCGACATTTTCAACTAAAAAAAACGGAGGGACAAACACCAAAAATGTTTTCGTTCGTCCCCAGACGACCAATTTGCTTTTAATGTGTATGCAGTATGTCCGTGAAAAATCGGATAGGAAAGACCGCGCATGATCTGAAGTTGCTGACAACCCGGAAGTCTAGGAAGAAATGTGCCAAAAAAAAAGAAAAATCGGACGAGAAATTTTGTGAACATTTATGCACTGTCGACTAAAAACGGTAATGAGCGCTGAGAAGACAGAGAAAAATCGGAGGATATTTCGTCCGATTTTCGTCAAGTGTGTACGGCCCTTTACATTGCATTTTTCTCAATGAATGCAAGACATTCTCTTATTGAACAAAGTGGGGAGATGGGGCATTGACATCACAATCTCCACCTACATTAATTGGAGATTATTGTATGTGCAATAATCAAACACATCTTATCATTAAAAACAATAATAAACCTGTAGCTGGCTCAATAATCCACATAAATAATCAAAAGCTCTTGCAGCATTGCAATCAGAATGTGCACTGTGCAAGAAGTTGCCACAGGTAAACTGGCACTTGGCACTCAAAATCTTTTGGACAATAATGCCTCGTTTCCACTGAGCGGATCGGTTCGGATCGGTACGGTACGGTACGCTATTTTGGGTGTTTCCATTATGAAAGTGGCCCATACAACCGAACCAAACCGCACCATTCCTGGTCCTGCTTCAGATGTAGGGCCATAGGAAATGGTACGGTACGGTTAGGGCGGAGCTACTGGCGTCACACGATAGATTCCACTGATTGGCAGACAGGAAAACTTCAATGCTCACGTCAAATGAAAGAGCAAAGCAAACACCTCATTTGGTGTAAACCCCGCATGGTCCCTGTTGGCCCGACTTGCAGTGGAAACGCTCACCTGAATAGACCGGACCATTCTAACCCTCCCAAACTGTACCGACCCGAACCGTTCCGCTCAGTGGAAACGAGGCATAAGTAATACTTTGTAAAATGTTATGGATAGAAAGATTATTTTCAAGCCTTCTAGCAGCATGAGCTCTGGATCATAGCAGCACAACAGTCCTAGGAACTGAGCTCCTACGCACCACACTGGCCATGCACAGTTTTCTTCAACAGGGGGACTTAACGCAGACTCAGCCTGGGCTTGCTGCAGGCGACATAGGTTAAATTATAGTCACCTTTGTAAAAATAAAATAATGAATGCACATATTTTTGTAGGTAAAAAAAATGTGCTTTTATTGTTTTTTTTTACTAGGGGCCTGCAAAGCATTGCACCCGCAATCAGCAGATCAATGCAGGGCTCTTGCAGACTGTCAGGGTAAGCTGTCTGCTTGTACCTCATACGGGCAGGCAGTTATACACTCACAGGAAGCATCAACCAACTACCTAGAATGCTCAACAGTGCCCTAGTAGTTCATTGAGAACTGCAAGCCAACAGCCAAGGATTGGATACCTGCTGCAGACTAATGGCCCGTACACACGTACCGATTGTTGGCCGTAAATATTCGGCCAACGTCCGATCGGCCGATTGTCGGCTTGTTAGTATGATGCTTCCGTTCTGACAACCGACTGCGACTTTTCGGCCGAACAAAATCTGGTGTGCACGCTTTAAAATTTTTGTTGGCCAACAAAGAACTGATTGACTGGTTGACTGGCCAACTGAAAGACTGATTGTTCGTCAGTCAGTAGAGATTTCAGCCGACAAAAATGTGATGATCAAGACTGGGCATGCTCAGTGAAGAAAAAACACACGAAAAGTAGACCAGAACATAACATCACTTCTGCAGTTGGTTGTTGTTGGTCGACAAAATTTGTGTGCAGTCTAGAGCACATTTCAACCAACAAAACAGCACTGGACAAAATACGGCCGATCGTTCGGCCGATAATCGGTACGTGTGTACAGGGCATTAGGATCAGCAAAGTATTTCAACATATGAGGTGCATGAAGGATAAGCCTGTTCTTTTACAGGGTGCATATTCAGTAGGTGACCCTGTGGTCTTTTCAAAACACAAACAATTACATTTTATTAATTTTTTTAAATAAAATACTGCTTTACTCTCCATTTTTGAGAGGTGTATGGCATTTGGGAGACATCTTGAAATAACACAATAAAAAAAGCCAGATGAGGTGACTTGGAACCTTTTTACGTAAGCCTAATGTACATTGCTGTATTAATCTACACAAATCTTGCTGGCACCATGATCCTGCATAAAAAGTCCCTACTACATCCCACTAGCTGTCGTGTCCTGTGCCTAGTGGCCGTCCTGCTGCATTCTGACTACAGAAGGCTGACCATTTGGCCTGCACATCATTGGGAGATCGCTGTGCATTTTCTCAATGAACATAAAGTGTTTTTTGATTGGAGGAGGTGGATAGGCGGGCAATAATGTCATGCTCTCCACCTCATCCAATCAGAGAATGCTTTGAGAAAACGCAAAGCATTCCCTGAATGGCACCCATGCCAACTGAATGACAGTTGTGTTCAATTAGCAGCAGGGCAGCTGCTTGGCACAGGACCCAGAAACAAATGAAGATCACTAGAGAAGAGCTGTGTTTACTCTGGTGATTTCCAGCTGTTAGAGTAGATACCTGCAATTTGTTTCAGTCCGAATGTAAATTCGGACAAATTTTTGGTTATTCAGAGATTCAGATGTATCCGAATCTGAATTAAATAGTAACTAATTTAGTTTAAGTTTGTTTCGTTTATTAGTTTTCAAACTAATTCCAACTTTTTGGAACAATTTGAAATCAGATCAGTAGAAAAAT
>NC_138768.1:781842216-782080361 GCF_965119305.1 Pelophylax lessonae | reverse complement strand
ACCCTTTAAGTCCTGCTAGATCACTGCAGACTGGCCCCTCCTGCAGGTATAGCTATGTAAAACATTAAGTCTATAATCCAGTCATGCACTGTCTTACCCTGCTCTGCACATGCTCAGTTGCTCTCCATTTTTGGCATCAAGCTGAAAATCAGAGCCACTAGAGACTGATCTGCTGACAGCCTAAATATTTACTGCTGCTGAGGGGCTCTGGGCTTCAGCAAAACAGTAGCCTCCAACAAGAAGAAACAGGAGTAATGTTGGAGGCAATTTAAAGCACACACTTGGTAGCATGAATATTAATGTAGAATGTATGTTTCTTGATAAATAACATTATTTTTAAGTTTTTACCCCCTTAATGACCAGGCCATTTTTTGCGATACTCCAAAGTTTAAAACATATCTCCTGCACTTGAGTTGTGTATGACGGGGGAATGGAATGTATATATGGAGGTTCAATGGACTTAGTTGGTATTGCTTGTTTATAAGGAATAAGTCCTGCGAGCGACCCTGAGGCTCTAAATCGATCAGTTATTTGCCGCAGACACTCCACTTCTCATAATAGTGTGCTTAATTGAAATAAATATATAGTGTTGCGCAAATAAAAAAATATTAAATTAATTAATTTGTGCTTAAATTATTAAAAAACCCAAAATATTTATAAATGACATAATATTAAAGTGCCAATAGTGCTAATAAAGTGGTAAATATAATATAATATAATACTCATAGAAAAGAGAAAATATATAGATATAAAAGTCCAGTGTGCAAAGTGCAAAAAGCCAATAAACAAAGTCCAAAATGTAATCCTAAAGTGATCTGTGCTCCCAGAGAGAAGTGACCAGAGTGTCACAGTGGACAGCCAGCCGTGCACCCCCTTGTGAATGGGTGCTCACCTCAAATCCTATAAAGAGCGCATAGATTGTTATCCCAAAAAGATCATCCATCCATATCCTTCAGGGCTCCTCTCATTCACAGGTGTTGCAGCGTCAATCAATGCAGTATATATGCAAACAAAAAGACTTGCAATAGTGTATGAAATCCTTAAACAATCAGCTTTTATTAAATAAAGGTGGATAAATCTCACTCACATTTGTAGGTGCAACACATGCACTTGGACAATAGCATCAAGTAAATGGTGGAAATCGTGGTGGTATAGTGGGAGAGACTGCACAGCGCCGCCGGTCTCCACAGCGTGCGCCGATAGCTGACAGCCTCACCTAGACAATAGTGTATCGCTCCGTCCGTCCTGTCCCCTCCCCTACGCGTGACGACACAGGGATCACGTGTCTTCCTCAGGGGGATATGTTGTCTTGCTGCCCCCTCAGGGCCAATGGTATCCAAAAACACACTAAAAGACAACAACAAGAGAAGGGCGCACAGACCTAGTGCATTACCGCTAAAAAGATTTATTAAAATGTTCAAAAAAGTGTATATTATACTCACAAAACGAATGTAGGTAGCACGCATATAAACATGATCAACACAAGATCTCCAACGGTAGCCAAAACACTGCACTGTGCTGGATAGCATGCAGAGGTATATGGATCTGCTAAGGCTAGACTGACGCGTTTCGAGGGCGAACCCTCTTCCTCAGAGCCAGAAAGGTGCTGTTAGCTTGTGTTGATCATGTTTATATGCGTGCTACCTACAATTGTTTTGTTAGTATAATATACACTTTTTTAAACATTTTAATAAATCTTTTTAGCGGTAATGCACTAGGTCAGTGTGCCCTTTTCTTGTTGTCATTTTTTGCAACTTAACACTGCGTTTCTTTAACTGAAAATAGCGCGGACGTGTAACGCTGTACCCAAATAAAATTGATGTCCTTTTTTTCCCACTAATAGATCTTTTTTTTTGGTGGTATTTGATCACCTCTGCGATTTTTATTTTTGCCCTATAAACAAAAAAAGTGCGACAATTTTGAAAAAAAAAAAAAAAAACAATATTTTTTACTTTCTGCTATATAACATTCCCAAATAAAAAAAATGAAAAAAAAAAAGTTTTCATCATTTTAGGCCAATTTGTATTCTGCCACATATTTTTGGTAAAAAAAATAGCAAAAAAAATAGCAAAAAAAAGTGTATATTGATTGGTTTGTGCAAAAGTTATCGCGTCTACAAACTACGGGAAAGATTTATGTAATTTTTATTTAACTTTTTTTTTTTTTTACAAGTAATGGCGGCGATCAGCGATTTTTAGCATGACTGCGACATTGCGGCGGACAGATCGGACACTTAATTTACATTTTTGACAGTTGTGGGGGGACCAGTGACCTTACTACAGTAATCAGTGCTAAAAATATGCACTGTTATGGGGTTAACACTAGGGGGCCATCAAAGGGTTAAATGTATGCCTAGGGGGTGTTTTCTAAGTGTGAGGGGGATGGTCTTATGGAATCAACACATGGACCTGTGTTCCTAAATAGGAGGAACACAGGGGCCCTGTGTTGATTGCTGACAGAACTACGGTCTGCCGTGTTTTTAAAGGCAGACCGCCGTTCTGTCTTCCCGGGGAGTGATCGCAGGAGCCCGGCAGCAATCGCGGCCGCCGGCCCTGCAGATCAGTTTCCTCTCTCGCGAATTGTCACGCATGCGCATCCCCATGATCGCTCCAGAGGAGCGATGTATGGGTACGGCGATTCGAGCAGCCGAGCCACCTTGCCGAAGTATATCTGCGGCAGGTGGTTGGCAAGAGGTTAAACAAAACCAATAAAGAGAAAAGTAAAAAGACTGCCATTCATGAACTACCTTTGAAAATGTTAGTTACCTGGGCTGTCTCCAACTTTAATATGAATCACTGAGTTGTATACTTGTTCTAAGTCAGTTACGTACAAAGTACTGGAGCAACTGAATCGACATGACTGCCAGGCAGCTAGCATTCTCAGTATAAATGGAGAGCAATGGTAGCCCCTGTACTTCCTCTGTACAGGATAGATTTAACTATTCTTAGCTGTATTAGCTGGTCCTACTCCTCTGGTATGATATTATAGCTCTATTTTTAGAGCTTTTTAATAGGGAACTAGCAACAATATAGATGAAAACAGGGTCAAAATGTAATTAAACACCTGCTTAAAGCGGAGTTCCAGCCTAAAAAAATTTTATTTTATAAAAATACCCCTAGGACATTTAGGGCTAGTGCATTACCTAGTGTACCTGTAGTGTACCTGCTAGTGTACCTGTAAGAAGAAAAACTTACCTTGAAAATTTATTGTCCAGTGCTGCCATCTGCTGTGTGGACAGCTGAAGCCGTAGCGCCCCCCTTCGTCTCCCTCTTCCTGGATGTCGGAGTCCCAGAATGCCATGCTCGTCACTTCCGGGGCAGGCGCGTCATCCCGCAGCTGGTTGTGCGCATGCCCAGAAGCTGTTCTAATTCATTCAGCAGGGAATGACGCGCCTGAATCGGAAGTGACGAGTGACACCGGGGCAGGTGCATTGACTACTGGGATTGATGACGCTCATTTCCCAGGAGTCAATGCAATTGAGGAAGTGACGTCGGGGGCCGCGGCCGCATAAGGAGGAAGTGGAAGGAAGGTAAGATAATTTTCATTAAAAATAAGGTAAGTGAAACAAAAAAAAATAATAATTATCCAATTCTTTTTCAGGATGTTTTAATCTAACTGATGGTGTAAAGTGCAAAAATAGGGTGGAACTCCGCTTTAAATAACATCCTTGCTTTTAGGGAAAAACCTTAATGGCCTGGCGACACGATCTGGTAGCTAAGGGATATAAATGCTTCCAACCATCATTTCTGCTCTTTATTGTTTATAGAGATTTTCCAACTTGTCAAAAAATGTCAGTGTGACATGTCTTATCATTTTGATCTTGTAATAAGAAAATAAATATTAGACAAGGTGGGCACAACTTGTTCTCATTAGGCAATACAAGATATATGCCAATGTCAGCCAAACTGTTCAAAGAGGGCAAGATGTTATCTTCCTATTCCAAGACTAAAAATAACCTAATAACAATGACAGTTCGAACAGCTAAACTACAGATGTCTCTGAAGAGGAGTAATGCCCCGTACACACGTGCAGATTATCTGAAGACTTTTGTCTGCAGACTTACCAAAACCATATAATATGAGGTCAAACCTAAACACTTTCAATTTGTATGCAATCCGGCAGGCCCTTGCACTACATAGAAAAGGTAAATCTGAAGACAAAAGTCTTCAGATAATCTGCACGTGTGTACGGGGATAAATCGTCATATAGACATGTAATGGTAGAGGAGAACCTAACATTCTATCAGATACACATGCAAAAATTCTAAAATTATGGAAACCATAGAAGTGATACACACACACCAAGATCTTCCCACTATGACACAGATTACCCATCTTCTTTCCTAACCACCTGTAGGCAGGTGCAGTCTACTTCATCCACTGCAGGTGGCATTTGTCTGCAGTGGCAATGCAGTTGGAAGAAGAAGTCTAATGCCTAGTTTCTCTATGGTTTCCTCCATCACAGGGAGGCATCTATTGGAGGCTGGCACCCCATGTAACTTTGGTGGCCATCTTGGATCAGGCAGAATCAATTTAGGACCCTGGCTCCTGGGTTTGGCGTGCATTTTGCGAGTGACTGTAACGCTCCTGCGTTTTATGTATGATGTGGATTTTCAGCTGCAGAAATATTCCACTTCAGTAGTCATGTAGAGAAACGCTGAGACACCAATCCCAACTCTCAATGACTCATCATGTGTGGATGATCTCAATTCAGCAAGTAAATACACACACTCAATAAGATGTTTCCTAGAGTGACTTATGTATATAGTAACACAGTGATGATAGGCTGAAGAGACAGGTTGGGTAGAGATGGTAGATGACAGACACTTGAAAGGAAATGTTCTTGGAAGTAAGATAGTAGCAGATGGGATGCAGATAGGTTTAGCAATCATGTATGGTAGCAGATGACAGAGTAGCAGGTGGACATACAAGAGAGATCAACCCAGTGCAAGAACAGGTGGTAGTAGGCTCAAGAGCTAGCAATCTTGGATAATGCAGATGTAGTAATAGTCCTTAGTATGCAGAGCTAGATAGTGTAAGCTTTAGTATGAAAGTTATAAAGGTTTCCCCTGTGGGGTACTTATCACTAATAGCAATGTAGTAGAGGAGAGGTTCGGCAAGAGCGGATGATCCGGTAGCGGGATACAGGGATCAGCGCAGCGTGGTTCCGACAGCGAGGTATGCTTGCAAGCATGAGAGCTTCAAGACAGGTTAGCATCAAGGCACAAAGCAGTTTGAACGAACACATGTGAGTGAGAGCCGGCGATCTAAATAGCCATCCATTCCGGCGCTCAGTGATGACAGCATCAGTCTTAAAGGTGTATGCGCACCTTACCAAAAGAGAATGGTGGGGCGCATACACTTATGAAAGAGTAATTAGAGTACCCAAAGGTACCAGAACATTACAGTACCCCCCCCCCTTAAGGCCGGCTCCTGAAGGCCTCTGGAGCTGGTTTGTCTGGGTACTTCGCATGAAAATTGCGGATTAATCTAGAGGCATGTATGTCAGAGGTGTTTAGCCAGGTGTCGTCTTGGGGCCCATAGTTCTTCCATCGAACCAAGTACTGAAGTCTTCCTCTGTGGATACGAGAATCCAGAATCTCTTTTATCTCGTATTCTTCTCCACCTTCAACTTGTACAGGAGGAGGAGGTGGGATAGTAGGCCTTATTCCTTGGTCAGGAACATGGGGCTTCAGTAGCGACACATGGAAAATGGGATGTATTTTGAGGTCTATTGGCAATGTAAGCTGTACTGCAGCTTTTCCAATAAGTTTCTTGATTGGGAAAGGTCCCAAGAACAGAGGTCCAAGCTTTTTGTTAGGGATTTTCAGTCTTAAATTTTTTGTTGAGAGCCAAACGAGGTCCCCGATAGCGTACTGAGGAGAAGGTCTTCTGCGAAGATCATAGTACTTCTTTTGTTGACTATGAGCGTGTGCAATGGTAGTATTAAGCAAACCCAGAGAGTCCTTTATTTGGGTAAGATAGTCTGAAGCTACTGGGTTATTTGAAGGAAGGATGCGTGGTGGAAGAATAGAGGGATGAAACCCATAGTTCAAGTAGAACGGACTCTGCTTGGTCATACTGTGGGTTGCGTTGTTGTAGGCAAATTCTGCCAGAGGGAGAAGATCCACCCAATCATCCTGTTGGTAAGAAGTGTAACAGCGTAAATATTGCTCGATGCATTGGTTGACTCTTTCAGTCTGTCCGTTGGTCTGCGGAGGGTAAGGAGAAGTGAGCTTCCGCTCGATCCGTAGTATGTGACATAGTTCTTGCCAGAACTTGGAAATAAATTGTGATCCACGGTCAGACAGAAGAGTTTTTGGGATACCATGTAACTTAAAGACATGTTTCATCAGGAGTTCTGCCGTTTGTTTGGACGAAGGTAGTCTGCGAATAGCAATGAAATGTGCCATTTTTGTCAGATGGTCCACTGACACTAAGATGGTATTAAATCCTTTGGAAGGAGGCAATTCCACTATAAAGTCCAAGGACACAACTTCCCATGGAGTTTGGGGTATTGGTAGACTGCATAGTAGACCGGATGGTCTCGTAGTGTCAATTTTGGACCTGGCACAGACATTGCATGAAGAGACGAATTTTTGTATAGATGTTTTCATGTCAGGCCACCAGAATTGCCTGGTAATCAGATTAAGAGTCTTTGTCATACCCATATGTCCTGCCATAGGCACATCCTGCGATAATTCCAAGATCTTGGTGCGTATGGTAGGTGGTATGTAAAGTTTGTCGTTGTAGTAGAGGAAGCCTTCTGCATCAGTATTTAGTTGTGGTGGGGGTGAATCCAAACTTATACCATGCAAAACCTCTTCCTTCAAGGAACGGACAACTCCAATAATGCGTTTGTGAGGTATTATAGGAACGGAAGGGATTTCAAAGTAGTTTTCTTCAGTTAGTCGTGATAGTGCATCCGCCTTTTTGTTCTTATCTGCAGGTGTGTAGGTCACTAGGAAGTTAAACCTTAAAAAGAATAGTGACCATCGTACCTGTCGGTGAGAGAGAGTTTTGTTAGTCTGAAGATATTGGAGATTTTTATGGTCCGTGTATATAAGTATTGGTAATTGGGTGCCTTCGAGTAGATGTCGCCAATTCTCCAGAGCCAATTTTATAGCAAGCAGTTCCTTTTCACCCACGGGGTAATTTATCTCTGGACTGCTTAGGGATTTCGAAAAAAAGGCGACTGGATGAAGTGGCGAAGTGTGAGTTGGTCGTTGGGAGAGTATTGCTCCTACTGCCATGTTTGACGCATCTACTTCCAGAATGTATTGGAGGGATGGGTCTGGATGGCGTAGTATGGGAGCAGAAGTAAACCTTGTCTTTAACAGGTGAAAAGCTTTATTTGCTTCATCTGACCATTTGAATGGTTTTTTAATGCTAGTGAGCTGTGTGAGGGGTCTCACAATGGCAGAGAAGTTTCTAATGAACTTCCTGTAGAAATTCGAAAATCCAAGGAATCGCTGTAGCGCCTTGCGTGTGGTTGGTGTAGGTCAATCCTGAATGCAGGATATCTTACTCATGTCCATCTCGATTCCTGTTTTGGATATGATGTAGCCTAGAAAGAGTACCTCGTCTTTATGAAACAAGCATTTTTTCAGTTTCACATAAAGGTTGTGTGCAAGCAATCTCGATAATACTAGTCTTACATGTCTTATGTGTTCAGACAGGGATCGTGAATATATTAGTATATCGTCCAGATATACCACAACACAGACATCTAGTAAGTCTCTGAAAATATCGTTTATAAATCGTTGAAAAACTGCAGGGGCGTTGCATAGCCCGAATGGCATTACAAGATATTCGAACAATCCGTATCTGGTTCTGAATGCAGTCTTCCACTCGTGTCCATCACGGATTCGAATGAGATTGTATGCTCCTTTCAGGTCCAATTTTGAAAAATAGGTAGCTCCACGCACCTGCTCAATGAGCTCAGGGATAAGCGGTAGAGGATAGCGATCTTTTATTGTAATAGCATTCAATTGCCTATAGTCGATGATAGGCCTGAGACTTGAGTCCTTATTGCGGACAAAAAAGAGTCCTGCTGCTGTGGAAGAAGTGGAAGGTCTAATAAAACCTTTTTCCAAATTCTCATCCAAATAGTCTTTGAGATGGGAAAGTTCATCCTGTGAAAGAGGATAAACATGACCGAACAGCAATTTGCTATTTGGGAGTAGATCAATGCTACAATCATAGTCTCGATGGGGAGGTAGTGCTTGAGCATTTTTCTCAAGAAAAACCTCAGAGAGATCCTGATAACATAGTGGTGCAATCTCATCTGTCACCACAGACAGGATCTTCCCGAAAGACGGGAGGTTACACGTACCCTCGCAATAGCAAGAGAGGAAGGTCAGGGTCCGTTCCTTCCAATCTATGGTTGGTTGATGTGTGTGCAACCAGGGAAGTCCCAAAACAATAGGAAAGTGGGGTGAAGGTATTAGATCGAAGGTAGTGGTCTCCATATGAGACCCGTTAGTAGTGACTAGGAGTGCCTGTGTCTGATCAGTGATCGGACCAGAGGATAAAGGAACACCGTTAATAAGACTCACTGAGACAGGTTTAAGTTTAGAAATAATAGGAACTTTATTTAAAGCAGCAAAACATATGTCAATATAATTTCCACAAGATCCTGTGTCAATCATGGCCTTATTAGTAATCCTGTTCTGGTCCCACTGTAATGTTAAGCAAACAGAAAGATAAGGGTTAGTGATTGAAGTTGTCAATCCCCCTAGGAGGACATGTGAACACTCACCCTTCATTTTGTAGACTAGGGGACAGACGTTTATCTTGTGATCCGGGGATGCACAGTACAAGCAGAGATTACCAGATCGTCTTCTGGCTCTTTCCATAATTGATAGAGGTGGGCGTATGGTTCCTACCTTCATAGGAACGGGGTCAAAGGCCGAAATCCGAGAAGAACTGGATAATGGCATTCCCATTTTCTCAGCCTTTCTTTCTCGTAGTCTTCTATCTATGGTGATACTGAGTTGTATCAATGCATCCAGGGTTTTTGGCAGATCCGCTCGGGCGAGCTCGTCTTTAACGGCCTCTGATAGGCCAAGCCTAAATTGGGTTTTCAGAGATGCATCATTCCATTCTGAATCACGGGTCCATCTCTTGAATTCTGCGACAAAGTCTTCTACAGGTCTCCCACCTTGTTTCAAGGATCTTAATTGAAGATCGGCAGTACTCTGCCTATTGGGATCATCATATAAGCTAGTGAGTTCTGCTAGGAACAAGGCATAGGAGTTGAGAAGCTGATCGCTTTTCTCAAAAAGAGAGTCTGCCCAGGCCCGAGGATCGCCTGTTAGGTAAGAAATAATAGTACAAACCTTAATGTGATCAGTAAGGTAGGTACGGGGTTTTAGCAAGAAAAGTAACTCACATGCGTTTTTAAATTATTTAATTGTGTCATCTGAGTGGTTATTTCTGCTGAATCCATTTGTGGTTCGTTCAATCTGTAACGCTCCTGCGTTTTATGTATGATGTGGATTTTCAGCTGCAGAAATATTCCACTTCAGTAGTCATGTAGAGAAACGCTGAGACACCAATCCCAACTCTCAATGACTCATCATGTGTGGATGATCTCAATTCAGCAAGTAAATACACACACTCAATAAGATGTTTCCTAGAGTGACTTATGTATATAGTAACACAGTGATGATAGGCTGAAGAGACAGGTTGGGTAGAGATGGTAGATGACAGACACTTGAAAGGAAATGTTCTTGGAAGTAAGATAGTAGCAGATGGGATGCAGATAGGTTTAGCAATCATGTATGGTAGCAGATGACAGAGTAGCAGGTGGACATACAAGAGAGATCAACCCAGTGCAAGAACAGGTGGTAGTAGGCTCAAGAGCTAGCAATCTTGGATAATGCAGATGTAGTAATAGTCCTTAGTATGCAGAGCTAGATAGTGTAAGCTTTAGTATGAAAGTTATAAAGGTTTCCCCTGTGGGGTACTTATCACTAATAGCAATGTAGTAGAGGAGAGGTTCGGCAAGAGCGGATGATCCGGTAGCGGGATACAGGGATCAGCGCAGCGTGGTTCCGACAGCGAGGTATGCTTGCAAGCATGAGAGCTTCAAGACAGGTTAGCATCAAGGCACAAAGCAGTTTGAACGAACACATGTGAGTGAGAGCCGGCGATCTAAATAGCCATCCAGTCCAGCGCTCAGTGATGACAGCATCAGTCTTAAAGGTGTATGCGCACCTTACCAAAAGAGAATGGTGGGGCGCATACACTTATGAAAGAGTAATTAGGGTACCCAAAGGTACCAGAACATTACAGTGACCAGAGAAGGGACAGGTCATCTGTCTGTCAGGGATAGTGCTTAGCATCAGGGAAAGGTTCCAGAGGGGGAGGGAAAGTGCAGGGATTCACCATCCTTCCTGGAAGCCATCCTGTTTGGGTACAGACTGGCCAGGCACATTCCGCTCCTCAAGGCAGATGCTGTCACCACCTCTGGTCCACCATTCTACTGACGCTTTGCTGTTACAACTTGTTAGTGCTCCCGGTCAGATTGCCTTCCCGCCGGGCTTGTTTTAATTGCTGAACTTCTATTACAATATATTCTTGTTACTGCCCCTGGACTCTGTGTGTTTTCTGCCCACTGCATCATGCTGCACTTTTCCACACACCTATTTTTATGATCATACTCATGCTTTACACCACCTTACCAGTTGCTTACCCCCTTTTTCTCAACCTTTTTGCCATCTCTTAAGCTGGCCATACACTGAATGAAGTTTGGCCGGTTCAGCAGGGACCAGCCAAAATTTGATCAGTCGGTGGATGGCTCTGCTTGACAGAAGTAATAGTTTGATTGACTTCCGTTTAAGGGACTTCCTGGAATACTATTATTAGTCAGCGCCTGCAGACAATATTATCTCTCCGTTTCCTACCCTCTCATCTCTTTTTTTTTTTAACAACCAGAATGTTTCTTTATTGAGAACATTGGCATGATGCAGAGATCAGCAATAAAGAGTGGAATTAAAGCAAAACAAATACTGACAGTATCATTAGCATAGTGTCCTCATGGCAGGGTGCAGAGTTCACAGTCAGAACATATACACAGTAAAAATGTCATCACTATATATACTGTATTTTTACCACAACGTATACAAGATAGTAAACCACAGCCAAATCACGACCACATCGAGACTTAAAGCAGAACTTCACCCTCCCCCTCCTTCTCCCCTGGCTTTGACAGGTACCCACTCACTTATGGGTCAGATCGGCACAATGAGGATATTCTGCCCTCTCCTCCTCCCCCTCCCCACCTCCCTACACACACAGGTCCCAAAAGAATGTGGGACCATTCACAAAACACTGCCGATGCCTGCACCCGAAGCCGACTGAAGATTCGGCTTGAAAAGACATTGTTGGATCCCTGGACAGGTAAATGTCCTCATATAAAAAGACATCAGCTACAGTATTTGTAGATGCTGACTTTGTAGCTGCTGTCCTTTAATTTGTTTGGGGGGAGACTGGAGCTCCTCTTTAAGGAATAGGAAGAAACACCTTCCTACTAGGCCAGCCATGGCTGCCATACCCTATCAAATTTCCTAGGACAATTCCTACTAATATAAGTTAATTTACAGTATACATAGAAAGGACATTTTTAATAGCTTTCTCCCACAAAGCCAGGGAGGGAGGCGAGGAAGCATTCTATTTCGGTAAAATTTCTCTCTTGGCATAGCATAGCAAGTACGAAATCAGCAGTTTAGTACATTGGGGACCTCTGCGCATTATCTGGGATACCTAATAACGTTTGCTCTGGGGAAACCTGAAGGGTCAGCTGAAGACGGAAGTTGATAAGCCTAAACACATTCGCTCAAAAGAGTACAACTCCAGAACAAATGAAAATATGTTCCAATGTCAGCCCGAAAGCGAGGGCAATCAGGAGACTTTTGAGGGTACAGCAGATCCAGTGCAACTTCTGTGGAGTATATTACACCCTGTGTAAGAACTTCCTCTGGATTAACCACTTTCCTACTGGGCACTTTTACCCCCTTCCTGCCCACGCCAATTTTCAGCTTTCAGCGCTGTTGCGCTTAGAATGACAATTGCGCGGTCATGCAACACTGTACCCAAATGGAATTTTTTATCATTTTTTTCACAAAAATATAGCTTTCTTGAGGTGGTATTTAATTACCACTGGGTTATTTCATTTTTTTCTAAATAAGCAAATAATGACCAAAAGTTTTGAAAAAAAAGAAAAAACCTTTTTCATAGTTTGTTATGAAATTTTGCAAACAGGTAATTTTTCTCCTTTACTGATGTGCACTGATGAGGCGGCACTGATGGGCACTGATAGGCTGCACTAATGGGCACTGATAAGACGGCACTGGTGGACACTAATGAGGTTTTTCTGATAGGTGGCACTGTTGGGCACTGATAGGCAGCACCAATGGGCACTGATAGGTGGCACTGATGGGCATTGGTAGGCAGCACTGATAAGAGACACTGATGGGTACTGATTGGCTTCACTGGTGGGCACTGATTGGCAGCACTGGTGGGCACTGTTGGGACTGCACTGATAATCAGGACACTGATAATCAGTGCCCTGAATATCAGTGTACATTTCTCTTTTACAAAATCCAGTTACGGGCTCTCTTCTCTCCTCATGCTGACAGCGTGAGGAAAGGAGTGCCGATAACCGGCTTCTGTTTACATCTGTGATCAGCTGTGACTGGACACAGCTGTGACTGGACAAAGACCTGCTGATTGGCTGTTTACCTCAATCTGTGATAAGCAGTGTCCAGAGAACACTGCTGACAGATTTCACCGCCTGCACCCCACAGCAGGCACATGGCGGGCGCATTCACGGGAGACGGTAATATGACAGCCTCCCAGAACAAGCCATCATTCGGCTATAGTGCGGTTGGCAAGTGGTTAAATTATCCCTTGAGGAATTCATTAATTTAGAGCCATCCTTAAAATAGTCTTCTCTGTCAAGGTCAGGAATGTCCACCCTCCACGCCTCCCACAGTGTACCTTCTCATCTCTTTATCTCCTTCTTTCCCTTCTGCTCACTTCCTTAGCATCCACTTCATTTTAGAATACCCTCGGCTCTGCCTCTTTTAGATAACATCATGCTCCCAGAGTCTGTTGCTGCATCTTGGAAGTTACAGACCTAACCGTCACTACATGATTCTAACATCCCACTCTCCCCACTTTACAGTTACCAAAACTTCTAGAAAAAGGTAATGTTTTATTTAATGCTATCATCTTTTTGGCATACACAAATTACAAAAGCTAAACATACAATCAAAACAGTTAAAAATGAACTCCAGGTATGGTTTTTATTTTTACAGTTACACTGATGAAGCTTGAACCAATGTAAGTATGCATATGCAATACCTGAGCGACCGCTGTGAAAGCAAAGAATCACTGTAGTAGTCTATGCTACTACAGTGATCACTGCTATTGACCAGGTCCCGTGCTTTGTTGCATAGCAACCACAGGGGGTCTCCTGCTCTGCAAAGGTGCCATTAAAGCAGGGTACACACTAGTAGAAAATCTGCCGAAAATTCCCACCCGATGTGAAATTGTCCGATTTTCGCCTAGTGTGTACACAACTTTCAGCAGCCGATGCCGACATTTTCAACTAAAAAAAACGGAGGGACAAACACCAAAAATGTTTTCGTTCGTCCCCAGACGACCAATTTGCTTTTAATGTGTATGCAGTATGTCCGTGAAAAATCGGATAGGAAAGACCGCGCATGATCTGAAGTTGCTGACAACCCGGAAGTCTAGGAAGAAATGTGCCAAAAAAAAGAAAAATCGGACGAGAAATTTTGTGAACATTTATGCACTGTCGACTAAAAACGGTAATGAGCGCTGAGAAGACAGAGAAAAATCGGAGGATATTTCGTCCGATTTTCGTCAAGTGTGTACGGCCCTTTACATTGCATTTTTCTCAATGAATGCAAGACATTCTCTTATTGAACAAAGTGGGGAGATGGGGCATTGACATCACAATCTCCACCTACATTAATTGGAGATTATTGTATGTGCAATAATCAAACACATCTTATCATTAAAAACAATAATAAACCTGTAGCTGGCTCAATAATCCACATAAATAATCAAAAGCTCTTGCAGCATTGCAATCAGAATGTGCACTGTGCAAGAAGTTGCCACAGGTAAACTGGCACTTGGCACTCAAAATCTTTTGGACAATAATGCCTCGTTTCCACTGAGCGGATCGGTTCGGATCGGTACGGTACGGTACGCTATTTTGGGTGTTTCCATTATGAAAGTGGCCCATACAACCGAACCAAACCGCACCATTCCTGGTCCTGCTTCAGATGTAGGGCCATAGGAAATGGTACGGTACGGTTAGGGCGGAGCTACTGGCGTCACACGATAGATTCCACTGATTGGCAGACAGGAAAACTTCAATGCTCACGTCAAATGAAAGAGCAAAGCAAACACCTCATTTGGTGTAAACCCCGCATGGTCCCTGTTGGCCCGACTTGCAGTGGAAACGCTCACCTGAATAGACCGGACCATTCTAACCCTCCCAAACTGTACCGACCCGAACCGTTCCGCTCAGTGGAAACGAGGCATAAGTAATACTTTGTAAAATGTTATGGATAGAAAGATTATTTTCAAGCCTTCTAGCAGCATGAGCTCTGGATCATAGCAGCACAACAGTCCTAGGAACTGAGCTCCTACGCACCACACTGGCCATGCACAGTTTTCTTCAACAGGGGGACTTAACGCAGACTCAGCCTGGGCTTGCTGCAGGCGACATAGGTTAAATTATAGTCACCTTTGTAAAAATAAAATAATGAATGCACATATTTTTGTAGGTAAAAAAAATGTGCTTTTATTGTTTTTTTTTACTAGGGGCCTGCAAAGCATTGCACCCGCAATCAGCAGATCAATGCAGGGCTCTTGCAGACTGTCAGGGTAAGCTGTCTGCTTGTACCTCATACGGGCAGGCAGTTATACACTCACAGGAAGCATCAACCAACTACCTAGAATGCTCAACAGTGCCCTAGTAGTTCATTGAGAACTGCAAGCCAACAGCCAAGGATTGGATACCTGCTGCAGACTAATGGCCCGTACACACGTACCGATTGTTGGCCGTAAATATTCGGCCAACGTCCGATCGGCCGATTGTCGGCTTGTTAGTATGATGCTTCCGTTCTGACAACCGACTGCGACTTTTCGGCCGAACAAAATCTGGTGTGCACGCTTTAAAATTTTTGTTGGCCAACAAAGAACTGATTGACTGGTTGACTGGCCAACTGAAAGACTGATTGTTCGTCAGTCAGTAGAGATTTCAGCCGACAAAAATGTGATGATCAAGACTGGGCATGCTCAGTGAAGAAAAAACACACGAAAAGTAGACCAGAACATAACATCATTTCTGCAGTTGGTTGTTGTTGGTCGACAAAATTTGTGTGCAGTCTAGAGCACATTTCAACCAACAAAACAGCACTGGACAAAATACGGCCGATCGTTCGGCCGATAATCGGTACGTGTGTACAGGGCATTAGGATCAGCAAAGTATTTCAACATATGAGGTGCATGAAGGATAAGCCTGTTCTTTTACAGGGTGCATATTCAGTAGGTGACCCTGTGGTCTTTTCAAAACACAAACAATTACATTTTATAAATTTTTTTAAATAAAATACTGCTTTACTCTCCATTTTTGAGAGGTGTATGGCATTTGGGAGACATCTTGAAATAACACAATAAAAAAAGCCAGATGAGGTGACTTGGAACCTTTTTACGTAAGCCTAATGTACATTGCTGTATTAATCTACACAAATCTTGCTGGCACCATGATCCTGCATAAAAAGTCCCTACTACATCCCACTAGCTGTCGTGTCCTGTGCCTAGTGGCCGTCCTGCTGCATTCTGACTACAGAAGGCTGACCATTTGGCCTGCACATCATTGGGAGATCGCTGTGCATTTTCTCAATGAACATAAAGTGTTTTTTGATTGGAGGAGGTGGATAGGCGGGCAATAATGTCATGCTCTCCACCTCATCCAATCAGAGAATGCTTTGAGAAAACGCAAAGCATTCCCTGAATGGCACCCATGCCAACTGAATGACAGTTGTGTTCAATTAGCAGCAGGGCAGCTGCTTGGCACAGGACCCAGAAACAAATGAAGATCACTAGAGAAGAGCTGTGTTTACTCTGGTGATTTCCAGCTGTTAGAGTAGATACCTGCAATTTGTTTCAGTCCGAATGTAAATTCGGACAAATTTTTGGTTATTCAGAGATTCAGATGTATCCGAATCTGAATTAAATAGTAACTAATTTAGTTTAAGTTTGTTTCGTTTATTAGTTTTCAAACTAATTCCAACTTTTTGGAACAATTTGAAATCAGATCAGTAGAAAAATGATCAACAGATTCAACAGATTTAAATTTCGTGTGACGAAAAGCTGGTTGTTAAGGAGCGGGCCGGGAAGCCGGCCACCGCATCCTTAACAACCGATGACTCATCAGCTGTCAGCAGGCCTCCCCGCTGAGAGCTGAAATGTTAACAAAAGAATGTCGTCAATGGAAAATTCAGAAAAAAACAACGTGCCCCCCCCCCCTCAATCCATACCAGGCCCTTCGGCTCTGACCCCCCCCCACCCCAAAGCACCCTGTCCCCATATTGATGGGGATAAGGGCCTCTTCCCCACAACCCTGGGCAGTGGTTGTGCGGGTCTGCAGGTGGGGGGGGCTTATCAGAATCTGGAAGCCTCCTTCAAGGGGTCCCCTGATCCTGCCCCCCCCCCATGTGAATGAGTATGGGGTACATAGTCCCTCTACCCAATTACTGAAAAAGTGTAAAAAGTGAATGTAGACACAGCATGAGTTTTTGACAATTCCTTTATTAGAAAAAAAAATAAAAATGTCCCCCGAAGTAGAGCCATTGTCAAATACATCATCGGAAGACCCCATCCCTTATCTATTTAGGAAATGTCAGACAGTGTCGTGATTGACGATTGATCTATACCGGGGGAATTTTTTTTTTTTTTAAGGAATTGTTAAAAACCTGTGTTGTGTCTTTATTCATTTTTTTGGTGAATGGGTAGGGGTACTATGTACTGGGGGCCCCTTTGGTAAAGGGGGCTTCCAGATTCTGATAAGCCCCCCGCCTGCATACCGCCACAACCACCGCCCAGGGTTGTGGGGAAGAGACCCTTTCCCCCCATCAACATGGGGACAAGGTGCTTTGGGGTGGGGAGGTGGAGCACCCCCTATGTTAGTGTGGTTTAGGAGGTGGGTGCTCACTTGTCACCCCCCCCTTTCTTGGTCTGCCAGGCTGCATGCTCAGATAAGGGACAGGTATGGGTTCTGGGGGGACCCCACGCTGTTTTTTTTTTTTTTTACTTTTCTATTGCTGGCATTCTTTTGTGTACATTTCAGCTCTTAGCAGGGAAGCCCAATGACAGCTGATGAGTCATTGGTTGTAAAGGACACGGCACCTGACTTCCAGGCTTGCTCCTTCACACCCAGCTATTCTTAACACTGAATTTAATTTGGTTGATTATTTCTCGACCAATCCAATTTCGAATTGTTTCGAAAATTTGGAATTCGTTAAAAAAAAAAAAAAAATGAATAAACTAACCACAATGAAATGAATCGAAATTAAACGTGCCCAGTAGGCAAGTGGTTAAAGAAGTAATGGCACTGAAGAGTGATTGGAACTGTGTGTCACGCTGCGAGGAAACTACTGGGAAAAGGATCCGGGCAAACTGCTTAGCGACTTCTACGGAGATAGCGCTACACGGTAAACAGGACTAATCCAACTCCACTATATCTAAAACTAAAAAACAATTGGTTTCAGGTATAGTGAATCCGGAAAGTATTTACAGCGCTTTACTTTTTCGACATTTTGTTATGTTACAGCCTTATTCCAAAATGAATGAAATTCATTATTTTCCTCAAAATTCTTACAAACAATACCCCATAATGACAACGTGAAAGAAGTTTGTTTGAAATCTTTGCAAATTTATAAAAAATAAAAAAGGAAAAAAAATCACATGTACATAAGTACTTGCAGCCTTTGTTCAATACTTTGTTGAAGCACCTTTGGTACAAATTACAGCCTCTAGTCTTTTAGAGTATCAGTACAAGCTTGGTACACCTATTGTTGGGCAGTTTCTTCCATTCTTCTTTGCGGGACCTCTCAAGCTCCATCAGGTTGAATAGGGAGCAGGGCAGCCATCAGAAATGTTGGGGCCCCTTACACAGCTTTAGGACCGGGCCCCCCGGTGCTTGACCACCAACCTTCCCCATGGCCCGCCCACTGGCCGCCCCACCAAATCTGCCCACTGGCCATCTTACCAAATAAAGTAGATTTAAAGTAGATTTTAAGAAAAATCAGAAGATGAAGGGGAGGGGGGGGGGGGGGGAACCACTTTAAAGGTGCAACAATGGTAACATTTCCAAAATGTAAACCACAGTTCCCAGTCCACCACAGTGCCCCATACATCACTGTGCCCCCTATAAATAACAGTGCCCTGTACATCACTGTGCCCCCTATACATCACAGTGCCACTTACATAACAGTGCCCTGTACATCACTGTGCCCCCTATACATCACAGTGCCACTTACATAATAGTGCCCGTACATCACAGTGCCCATACATCAATGCCACTTACATCACAGTGCTGCTTACATCACAGGGCCCATATATAACAGTGCAGCTTACATCACAGTGATCTGTATAACAGCGCTGCTTACAACAAGGTGCCAATACATCAATGCCACTTACATCAATGCCACTTACATCACAGTGCCAATAACATCACAGTGCTGCTTACATCACAGTGCCAATACATCAATGCCACTTACATCACAGTGCCCATTCATCAAAGTACTCCTTTATGACACAGTACCCCTTTTATTGCAAGCCTTCCCTGCTGAGTACCACCTTGGTAAGTCATAGGCACTGATCAGCCTGGGGTGTCCTCTCCCTTCTGTCTCAAGCCAGCAGCCACTACCATGCTCACAGAGACTAGAGGTGCTGCAGATCTGGAAGGAAGGCGGGAGCTGGCCAACTTAACAAGTGGGTACTTATCCACTTGTTAATTTTAAAAGGCTCCCGCACTCTCTGCAGATAGTCCTGCAGCACCTCCCACTCCCTGTGAGCATGGCAGTGGTGTCTGGCGGGAGACCTAGCTGCTAAGTGGTGGACCATGGCCCTGACAGGACTTTCATTTGGCATGGACCGTGGCCCCATTTAGTGATCCCTGCAAGGTACCAAGAGCCTTTCATGGGGCCCCCACTGACATTGGGCCCTTGGGCACCGCCCATGGGCCCAAATGTCAGTCCGCCCCAATCCCTGTCCACAATGTATCCCCATCCCACCCAGAATTATCCATCCCTCTCCAGGATTCTGGTCGGGGATGGGGATACATTGTGGACAGGGATTGATAATTCTGGGTGGGGATGGGGATACATTGTGGACAGGGATGGGGATACATTGTGGAGAGGGTTGGAGGAATCGGGCCTGGGCAGGGATGATGGGAGTTGCATTGTGATAATGGATGAGGATGATTCTGGGTGGGGATGAGAGTTACTAAGTGAAGAGGCTCTCCACAATGTAATTCCTTTCCCCACTCACAATCACCCCCAGCCATGTTTACATTGCACCTCCATCATGTGTGGAGTCTGTCTGTGTCCCATCAGGAGTTCAAACAAAGCACAGGAGGACCAGCAGCAGGCTGCAGCACATCGCACATAGAAAACTCAGTGACTTTTACCCTCCAAGCTGATCTTCATTATGCTCCATGCACCTGCGAGGGCTTGGGATACTTCCTCTATTAGGCAGATAACCATACCCCCATGCTGAGTGCTGGCCAATCAGCTACTGCCCAAACGTTTTTTCCATAACCAGGCTCCGCCTCAGGCACAGAGATCATTGAAGCTTTCCAGGATCTACCCGTGGCCACTGAGAGGAGAAGAAAGCCTGTATGTAGGTATTTCTTCTCCTTCTCTCCTCATAGTACTGCAGCGAGAGGGGGAAGAGGATTATTACTGACTAGAACATCCCCACCCCCACCAAAAACACGGCACAAACCCCGAGCAATATCCAGCCCCCCCCCCCTGGCATACGAGCGGGGGGGGGGGCGGGGTGCTGATGGCGGTGGTGAAGATCGGAAGCTAAGGGAAGCGGTCCCCGGGCCCCTCTAGAGGCTCGGGCCCCTTACACCAGTACTGCCTGTACCCCCCTGATGGCGGCCCTGATAGGGAGTATCGGTGCACAGCCAAATTCAGTACTCTCCAAAGATGTTCAATTGGGTTCAAGTCTGGGCTCTGGCTGGGCCACTCAAAGACACTCAAAGAGTTGTCCCATAGCCACTCCTTTGTTATCACGGCTGTGTGCTTAGGATCGTTGTCCTTTTGGAAGATAACTCTTCCCCCGCAGTCTGAGGTCCAGAGCACTCTGGAGCTGGTTTTCTTCAAGGCTATCTCTGTACATTGCTGTGTTCATCTCTCCTTCGATCCTGACTAGTCCCTCAGTTCCTGCCGCTGAAAAACATCCCCACAGTTTGATGCTGCCACCACCATGCTTCACTGTAGGGATGGTATTAGCCAGATGATGAGCTGTGCCTAGGTTTCCTCCAGGCATGATGCTTGCCATTCAGGCCAAAGAGTCAAATCTTTGTTTCATCAGACCAGAGAATTTTGTTTCTCATGGTCTGAGAGTCCTTCAGGTGCCTTTTGGCAAACCCCAGGTGGGCTGTCATGTGCCTTTTACTGAGAAGTGGCTTCTGTCTGGCCACTCTACCATATAGGCCCTGATTGGTGAAATGCTGCAGAGATGGTTGTTCTTCTGGAAGGTTCTCCTCTCTCCACTGAGAAATGCTGGAGCTCTGCCAGAGTCACCATCTGGTTCTTGGTCAACTCCCAGACTAAGGCCCTTCTCCCCCGATCACTCAGTCCTGGTTGTTCCAAATTTCTTCCATTTACGAATGATGGAGGCCACTGTGCTCATTGGGACCTTTAATGAGGCAGAATTTTTTTTGTTCCCTTTCCCCAGATCTGTGCCTTGATACAATCCTGTCTCGGAGGTCTACAGACAATTCCTTGGACTTCATGTCTTGGTTTGTGCTCTCTCATGCATTGATTACTGTGGGACCTTATGTAGACAGGTGTGTGCCTTTCCAAATCACGTCCAATCAACTGAATTTACCACAGGTGGACTCCAATCAAGTTGTAGAAACATCTCAAGGATGATCAGTGGAAGCAGGATGCACCTGAGCTCAATTTTGAGTGTCATGGCAAAGGCTGCGAATACTTTCGTACATGTGATTTTTTTTATTTTAAATACATTTGTAAAGATTTAAAACAAACTTCTTGCACATTGTCATTATGGTGTATTGTTTGGAGAATTTGGGGGAAAATAATGAATTTATTCCATTTTGGAATAAGGCTGTAACAACAAAATGTGGAAAAAGTGAAGCGCTGTGAATACTTTCCGGATGCACTGTATATTTTATCCACTTGTCTACCAAGGTATGCCTTTAAGTGGCATGGTAGCCAAGTGGTTAAATCAAGTTCCAGAGCACCCTGATCACTATTATGGGGCCCTCCCCACACACCCCCGCTGGCAGCACCCGCATTGGTTCCCAGTCTCTCCTGTTCCTCTAGGAAGCCTGGGATTGCAGGAAACAACTTCAACAGTGAAAAACAGGAGGAACTCAGCAGACATCTACTCCCTGATCTCTGCTGGGACTAATGACCCCAAAAGCGACCTGTATTACGACACTTCCAGGATCACAGCTGTCATTCCTCGGCTAGTGTAGATGAGGATGCAGCTATTCGAGCATGATCAGTGTTTGAATAGCTGCATTGGAAGGCAGGGAAGACAATTGGTCTAATAGACTTGTTAGGCCCTTTGTGATGGCAATAAAGTAGCAACAAATTTAACAAAAAGTGTTTAAAAAATTATATAAAATAAATAAAAATTGCAGCATAGGCAAACACGTGAATGTAAATATCAATAGCACCGCACATGCGAACATCAGAGTACAAGCAATAATTCTAGAGCCAAATTTCACGGTTAACGCTAAACTGATGACCTGTAAGGGCTTTTAAAGTGTCACCTTGGGAGAATTTTGGGCACCATAGTTTTTTGTTATTCCATGGGTGCGTGCAACTTTAAGACTTCACATGTTTCACATGTTGGTTTAACCACTTTCAGGTCCGCCCTATAGCAGTTTTATTGCTACAGGGCGGCACCTCTGTGTCGGATCCTGTATATATACGTGATCCGACTCTCCTTGGTAGGGAACACACATGTGTGCTTCTAAACACAGCAGGAGCTGATAGGCGGGAGCCGCAGACTCCATGTCTGCCGGCACCCACTGATCATCAGTCGGTGTGCCTATGTAAACAAGGCAGATCACTGTTCTGACAGGAGGGAAGAGATGGAATTTGTGTCCCTGCAAGGCAGGAAACACATTTAATCTCTTCCACTAGTAAAAGCACCAACCTACCTACCCACAGTGTAGTAAAACACAGGTTAGGCACAAAGTTATCTCTTTGATTGCCCCTCATGTTAACCCCTTCCCAGCCAGTGTCATTAGTAAAGTGACTGTGTATATTTTTAGCACTGATCATTGTATTAGTGTCACTGGTCCCCAAAAAGTGTCACAAGTGTCAGGTTAGTGTCTGAATGTCCGCCGCAATATCACAGTCCCGCTATAAGTCACTGATTGCCGACATTACTAGTAAACAACAAATAAATAATTATCCCATAGTTCAGGGGTAGGGAACCTATGGTTCGCGAGCCAAACGTGGCTCTTGATGGCTGCATCTGGCCCGCAGACAAATCTTTAATAAAGGTGGGTGTGTCCGGACGTGAGCCGCGCTGGACGTGTAGTCCCAGAGCTCCGCCACATCTACCACTCAATCCAGTGCCATCTGCGTAGCTGTGCCCGGTGCCAAGAAGATCTCTGCACCCATCGACGGTACACTTTGTGGGCTACCCACCACTACCCTCAGTTTGTCTCTGGGTGACCGGATTACCGCGCTACGGAAACCTCGGCCTACTCGCGGTACCGCCGCCGGCTCGTGTGCATCTGAGGGCCTTGGCAATCACCGCCCGGTAAGGACACCTGCCATCCGCTCCCTGTTCCCCGGAAGGAGAGGGAAGGAGATTCACAATCTCCTTCCCCTCTGACACCCGGGGACCTGCAGGAGCTGCCTCTCACGTCCTCTTCTGAGGCCTTCAGCGGCCGGCTGCCATTTTCTCAGGGCCTATTCTCACATCCATCACTCGCAGGCCTGCAGGTGTTTCACCACTCCGGCCTCATTGCATACCTGCCTGCTCTGCTCTCTTCCCGACCGGACTCCAGGCACTTTCACACGGCTCCAACTACTCACTGTGTAACTGCGGCCCATGAATATGAATATTAAATAAAGGTTCCCGACCCCTGAAATATAGTGTATGGCTCTCACGGAATTACATTTGAAAATATGTGGTGTTCATAGCTCTCTCAGCCAAAAAGGTTCCCGACCCCTGACATAGCTTGTAGATGCTATAGCTTTTGTGCAAACCAATCAATATACGCATATTGGGACTTCTTTTAGAAAAAACATGTGGCAGAATACATATTGGCCTAAATTTATGAAGGAATTTGATTTTTTAGTATTTTTTTTATTGGATATATTTTATAGCAGAAAGTAAAAAATATATATATTTTTTTTGTTTTTGTTTTGATTGTCAGTCTTTTTTTGTTTATAGTGCAAAAAAACAAAAAATGCGGAGGTAATCAAATACTGTACCACCAAAAGAAAGCTCTATTTGTGGGAAAAAGGGACATAAATGTTATTTTGGTACAGTGTCACACAACCGCGCAATTGTCAGTTAAAGTAACGCATTGCTGTATCACAAAAAAGGGCCTGGTCATGAAGGGGGGTAAATCCTCCGGAGGTCATGTGGTTAATATTGTGCTTGCACTAAAATTAATTTTAGTGTATTTTTTCCAGAAAATAAGCATTTGAAAAATAGCTGTACAAAACTGCAACAGCTACCATTTTATTCTCTAGACTCAGAGATCTCCAAACTACGGCCCTCCAGTTGTTCATAAACTATAATTCCCATCATGCCTAGTCATGCCTGTAAATGTCAGAGTTTTACGTGGGACGTGTAGTTCTGCAATAGCAGGAGGAACGTAGTTTGGAGATCCCTGTGGGAGCCTCTGTTCTATCAGAATACTACTACCTATCAGATTCTGCAACCGGAAGTGACGTTTGGACAAGAACAACTTACTGCGCATGCGCCATGCGTTCCTACATGGCCGCTATGCGTTTCGATAGGTTTCCTAATGTGACAGAACACGAAGCAGCGGCAGACATCTTCTTACACCCGCCCACGTCTTGAATTTTACATTTATTTTAGCAGGAAACTCACCTTATATACTGAAATAGACTATTTCACCACGACCGAGTTAAATAGTCTATTTCACTATATAATCAGTTAGTTTGTTGCTGAACAGTGCGGGGTGTACCAAGATGGCCGTCGCCACCTTCTACCTGCAGGTTACTCGCTATACTTACTAGAATACAATAATAATAGAAATGTAATACTGTGATTTAGTATATAAGGTGAGTTTACTGCAAAAATAAATGTAAAATTTAAGATTTCCGTGGGTGTAAGATGTCCTCCTCTGCTTCGTGTTCTGTCACATTAGGAAACCTATTGCATACCTGCCAACTGTCCTGTTTTTCCCGGGATAATCCTGGCAAATAGGAGCCTGTCCCGGGTATTTTACATTGTCCCTGTTAATCAGGGACAATGTAAATCATTTAAAAAAAAAAAAAAAAATTTTTTATTTTGTGCCACACAGTGTCGCTCCCACCCCAGATAGGAGTTGTAGTTCTGGCAGCAGGTTGTCTCTCTCTCTGTGCCCGCTCACTCTTCCCGCCTGTCGCAAATTTAACGTGTCACCGAAGGCAGGGTGTCAGCATGGTGCACTTTCCAAAATCCGCCAGCAGGGGGAGGCAGAGCACCTTCCGACAAGCAGGAGGCCTCACACTCCATTAATTACTACTATTAATAATGTTTTTTTTATAGATATAATTTATACACCTGTTAATTGATACATGTATATAGTTTTCTAGCTCTAGATAAATGTGTGTACATATCCGTGTATGTGTGTGAATATATATATATATATATATATATATATATATATATATAGCTCAAAAAAATGAAAACAGACCTCAATCCTCAATGGGAAAAATCTCATGCTGGATATCTATACTGGTATGGACTTGGTATGTGTTAGGATAATATGGACTGGGTAATGTGTTAGGATCTATACTGGTATGGACTATACTGGTATGGACTCTGTAATGTGTTAGGATGGTATGGACTGGGTAATGTGTTAGGATCTATACTGGTATGGACTGGGGAATGTGTTAGGATCTATACTGGTATGGACTGGGTAATGTGTTAGAATCTATACTGGTATGGACTGGGTAATGTGTGAGGATCTATACTGGTATGGACTGGGTAATGTGTGAGGATCTATACTGGTATGGAATGGGTAATGTGTTAGGATCTATACTGGTATGGACTGGGCAATGTGTTAGGATCTATACTGGTATGGACTGGGCAATGTGTTAGGATCTATACTGGTATGGAATGGGTAATGTGTTAGGATCTATACTGGTATGGAATGGGTAATGTGTTAGGATCTATACTGGTATGGAAAAGGAAAGGATGCTACATTGTTTTATGTAAATGAAAATGATCACCCTACAGAGGGCTGAATTCAAAGACAGGTGAATAAAGTGTGAAATGTGCTCAGGTGTGACCATACAAAAAATTGAATATGTAAATCTAAATAAAGTATTAGGTGTAAATAAGTACAATAAAACCTAATTATACCAGATAGTATAATCATACTTTATTTACACCTTGCACTTTATTTATATTTACATATTCCATTTTTTCTATGGTCACACCTAAGCACATTTCACACTTTAGAATTGCAGGGAATTGTGATGAGAATTTTAAACTTTAGGCAGAAGTAGTGCAACTGAATGGGAGAATTATTCCAACTCTGCTACTTTGGCCTTAAGTTTTCAATTCCCTTTTCAATTTCCTGTAATTCTCTCTTTATGAAGTAGACCCTATAATCTGATAAGTAGGCGGAGATTAATTATGCGGAGTGGGCGGAGCTTCACGGAAGTGGGTGTGGTAAGTAATTGATAGCTGTGCTGCAAAGTGTCCCTGGAATTTTTTTTCAAATGTTTGCAACTATGCTATTGGAACACATAGCGGCCATGTTGGAATGCATGGCGCATGCACAGTAAGTTGCTCTAGTCCGTACATCACTTCCGGTTGCAGAATCTGAAAGGTAGCGATATTCTGATAGAACACCTCCGCTTTTAGAAAACACATCCTTTTTCTTGAAATTACAGTCATTTTTAGCAAAAAAGTGCGTGCAAAAATTGGTTACATGTACATGTGTAGGACCAAAGTTTTATTTATTTTGTATAATCATTTTGAATGGCCCATGTAGTCTGTTTGCTCTACGTATGAGTAAAGTACTCTATTTTGACTTCACTTCTCTGCCCCTAATCTCGCCTCAATAATACACCGACTTCCGGGTAAACTAATTCGGAGCAGCGCGTGCGCAGACTGCACTTTCCCTGAGCGCGCACGCTGGGCATCTCTTGACAGCGTGAGGCACGTTCTTCAGTCACATGATGAGCGTTTTCTCCCGGTTGCGTGTAGAAGCAGATTTTGAAAGCAGGCGGGAGCGCGTCTAACTGTCCGGTGGTAGATTGTGTGAGAGCTGAGGTGTCAGACTCCCCCGAGGTGGAACAGAACCGTATACTATATACAGGGACCGCTGGAGAGAAGACGTCGTCACGATGACTGTGGAGAAGAAAGGATTTCAGATTAAAGAAGCCTTTGACTTGGCTCAGAAGCCGCACCAGAACCTCGCCAAGCTGGTCACCGGGCTCAGGACCACTTATGACCAGGTGAGTGAGGGGGGACTGACTGAGGGGCTCACCCTGTCTGTATCATTAGTGTCTGATGAATGTCCTTCCTTATGGCCCCCTTCACATCTATGTGACAGCATAGGGCAGCCCATTCACTCAGGGGCCTTAATGTAGCTCCTGCACCTTTATTTTTGGCCTGGAGCCTCTCGCATCTTTTGTAATGTGTGACAAAATGTGCATCTCCCTGCTACCTTAGTTGTGCCTTTAAGAAATAATTGCAGAGCAATAGGCATTTTGTAGCGTTTCTTTGCACGCTCCCGGAACACAAAGGTGTGAACGGACTTATCCCTCGTACACACGCATCGATTATTGGCCGGGAATTTCCGGCCAACGTCCTATCGGCTGATTTTCGGCTTGTTAGTATGATGCTTTCGACAGCCGACTCCGACTTTTCGGCTGAAAAAAATCTGGTGTGCAGGCTATAAAATTTTTGTTGGCCGTCAACACAACGGCCAATTTTCCTCAGTCAGTACAGATTTCGGCAGACAAAATTCAGATGAGCAAGACTGGGCATGCTCAGAGAAGAAAAAACACACGGAAAGTAAACCAGAACATGACATCACTTCTGAAGTTGATTTTTGTCGGGCGAAAAAATTTGTGTGCAGTCTAGGCACATTCCAACCAACAAAACACCACTCTGGACAAAAGTCGGACGATCGGTCGGCCGATAATCGTTGCGTGTCTATGAGGCATAAGGCCAGGTGGTGCGTCTCGTGTTTGGGTGGGCACTGCAGGCCGTTCCTTTGAATGAAAGAAGACAGGAGGCACCTCTAAGGCCCCTTTCACACTGTAGAGTCCGTCGGCGGACTCCATTTTTCTCAGCGGGGGATCCGATCCACGGATCCCCGCTGAGCAGGCGGATGGCAGCTCTGTCTCTGTGCTGTGTGCAGAGACAGAGCTGTCCGGTCCCGGCTGTTCTCTATGGGGGAATTGGATGAGAACGGACTGTCCGCTCTCATCCGATCTGCTGGACGGATGGAAAATAGGACATGTCTCTGCTGACATCCGATGCCCCATAGAGATGCATGGGGCATCCGTTCAGATCCGCCTGAAAAACTGACAGGCGGATCTGAACGGTCCGCCTGTGTGAAAGGGCCTAATAGGTAAGATAATTTATTGAGCACAATAATAAACAATTCACAAGCAGTAAGGAGTTGAATGCCTGGGATTGATGTCCGGTGCTGTCGGGGGGGGGGGTCTGACACCGTGACGTGAAGCCGGCTGAGCGGTGTATATCAGGACTGCCCAGGACGCTGACATGTTGTGGAACTAAAGCGAGGCCTGAAGCACAGAAGGCCGTGGAAGGAAAAGCGGATGTCGTCATTGGTAATGCAACGCATTTCCAAGTTAGCTGGCTGCTGATGGCAAAATGCAGCGACGCTCCTTTTTCACAGCAAAGGACTGGATTTTTATTTTATTTGTAATCAGTGTTAAAAATATGCACTGTTACTGTAATAATGACACTGGCAGGAAAGGGGTTAATCCAGGGGCGATCAAAGGGTTAAATGTGAGCCTAGGGGGTGTTTTCTTACTGTGGTGGGGGGTGGTAGTGGGCTTGTAAAATCAACACAGAGACTTGTGTTCCTAAGTAGGAGGAACATAGGAACTCTGTGTTGATAGCTGAGAGAACAACGGTCTGCCGTGTTTACAACAGCAGATCGCCGTTCTCTCTCCACGGGGATCGATCGCGGGTGCTTGGCGATCGCGGGTGCCAGGATTGCTCCCATGGACCGCGGTACAGGTACCATGGCCATGTGAAACTAGCTTTAGAGTTATACGCTAAATTCTAGCATATAATTGAAAAGGTACTTTGCTTACCTTCAGCAAATCACTCTCCATCTATTTATTTTTGTCTGTTATTCCTCTATTTATTCACTCCTCCCAGGCTGGTCCCCCTGCCCCCACTTTATAACTTAGTTTCCTTGTTTGATCCCTATGGTAAAAAAAGCTCCTGGTCACATTTCCTCCTCTGAGTAGAATTCTGACCTGGTTATGTTGCACTTCTGTGGCCAGGCGTGATCTGCACAGCACCTAGATGTGACCTACCCTTAGCCATTAATTAGTTTACATGTTGGTGTTACGTGTTCCACCTGTTTTGAGGGTGGAACATGTTCCCAATAGTGTAGCCGCTGCCTGATTCTAGGACAAATGGAGAGAATAGTTCTCCTGAAGTGGACACAGGCCCCAATAAAACTCTGATAATGGTTCTATTCAAAATTTAAAATAAAAAAATAGGGTTTCAGATTGACTTAAACGTGCAAAAAACCGGGTATTACTGAGAATACATTTCTATGAGGTGTACAAAAGTGTAACAATATATATATTTCTGCTGCCACTGTTATACAAAACTAATACTATGTTACTGTTATTTTACAGATTGAAGACAAAACCATATTTCTAGAAGAATTTGTTCATTACCTGAAATACCCCTTGATAGTTTACAGGAGGGAGCCCGCTGTGGAAAGGGTTATGGATTTTGTGGCAAAGTTTGTAACTTCTTTTCACAACTCTAACGATGAGGAAGATGAGATGGATGAAGAAAACTCCCCGGTCAATTATTTATTTAATTTCCTTCTTCAGGTAAGATGTGTTTAAAAAAAAAAAAAAATGTATGGTTTATTTAGCACCAGCAATTTACTCAGCTCTGTTCATTCACGTCAGTCCCTGTCCTTAAAGAGGTTGTACACCGAGAAAATTTTTTTTTCTCTTCTTTACATCCTGAAAGAGAAACCCATAATGAGCTAGTATGCATCGCATACTAGCTCATTATGAAATACTTACCTTAGAACGAGCCCCCGCCGTGCCGTCCGCTTACCTGTATGACGGGCGACATGTATAGTCGCCCGTCTTCCGGGATCGCGGCATCCGGCCATCTGATTGGCCGGAGCCGCGGTGACGTCACTCCCGCACACGCGCGCGGGAGCCGGCGGTCACGGCACGGGGCTCTGAAGGAGCGGCACGATCTGCCGTTCCTTCAGAGCGCATGCGCCAGTGACGTCACTGGCTGCATTAAAGGTAAATATCTCCTAAACGGTGCATGTTTAGGAGATATTTACAGTACCTATAGGTAAGCCTTAATATAGGCTTACCTATAGGTACAACTTCCTGAGGAGGGTTTACTTCCTCTTTAAGCTCATGATCTATAAGCACAGTTTAGACAGTAGATAATCAACCTGTCAGCATGTCTTTGGAGTGTTGGAAAAACCCCTGAATCCCTGGAAGAATCCTATGCACTCCATGTAGATTGTGACCTGGTTGGGATACATACAAAGAATCCCAGCGCTTCAATGCTGTATTGATCACCTCTAAGCCATTGTGCTGCCTCTTATAATAACGTTTACTTTGTAAACCTACAGAAATATATAGTTTCCTCTTGATGTTGCATAAGATCTATTCTCTGGTTTACAGAGAATATGGTGGCTCTTATATAGGGACACTACCTTTTTTTTAAATCAGTCAGTTTTTACATACCGAGATTATGCGAGTTTAGCAGTGCTTATGAGTGTGTTTTTTTTAGGGTTAGAAGCGTTTTTTAAAGATCACCTCAGGAGACCCTCCAAAATGCCCACAATGCATGGAAAAACAAGTAAATTAACTATTTCAGCCATTATGTGAGAGAAGAGAAAGCAGCAGTATAGGGAGCAGTGTGCTTGTAGATAGCTGTCTAATTTTAGTGTTTTGTGTTCCAAAATTATCACCGCGGTTACAAGCATTTGGCGTTTGAAATGCTGTTAAATTGCTGAAAAAAAAATGACCAACTGCTCCTAAACTTCAGTTTAACAGCTGTAGTGTACATTAGGCCTAATTCAGACACTGAATTGTTTGTCAGCTGCTTTTGAGCAGGCTTCTGCAGACAATGTGGGAAGAGTTAATAACCTGAGATCTGAATATTTATCCTTCCCAAGCAATCACTGAGTAGTTAACTCGGGGGTGTCGGTTAAGGGAGGATGATAATGCTTTGGAGTAACCTTGCAGAGTGTTTTTAGAGCTTGCGATTATGTTTTTTTTTTTTTTTTCTCCTCCTCTAGACCTCCTCTAGAAGGGAGTCTGCTAGAAGAAATTTGTTGGAAGGTTTTTTTTCCTCTAGGAGCTTTACTGATGCTACAGCTGGTTTGAGAGAGATCCCTGGCCTCCTGAAGAAAGCCAGAGTAAAGGCTCCTATACACTTGACGAAAATCGGACGAAATATCCTCCGATTTTTCTCTCTTGCTCAGCGTTCATAACCGTTTTTAGTTGACAGTGCATAATGTTAACAAAATTTCTCGTCAGATTTTCTTTTTTTTGGGGGGGGGGGGACATTTGTTCGTAGAGTGATGTAAGTACTTATACGTGTGACCCCCCTGAGGCCACGCCTTTGCGTTCCATCTTGCGGATTTGACATGGCTTATGTCTTTGCATTGTGTATATACAGTGGGTACGGAAAGTATTCAGTCCCCCTTAAATTTTTCACTCTTTGTTATATTGCAGCCATTTGCTAAAATCATTTAAGTTCATTCTTCTTCCTCATGAATGTACACATAGCACCCCATACTGACAGAAAAACACAGAATTGTTGACATTGTTGCAGATTTATTAAAAAAGAAAAACTGAAATATCACATGGTCCTAAGTATTCAGACCCTTTGCTGTGACACTCATATATTTAACTCAGGTGCTTTCCATTTCTTCTGATCATCCTTGAGATGGTTCTACACCTTCATTTGAGTCTAGCTGTGTTTGATTATACTGATTGGACTTGATTAGGAAAGCCACACACCTGTCTATATAAGACCTTCCAGATCACAATGCATGTCAGAGCAAATGAGAATCATGAGGTCAAAGGAGTGGCAAGGCACAGATCTGGCCAAGGTTACAAAAAGATTTCTGCTGCACTTAAGGTTCCTAAGAGCACAGTGGCCTCCATAATCCTCAAATGGAAGACATTTGGGACAACCAGAACCCTTCCTAGAGCTGGCCGTCCGGCCAAACTGAGCTATCGGGGGAGAAGAGCCTTGGTGAGAGAGGTAAAGAAGAACCCAAAGATCACTGTGGCTGAGCTCCAGAGATGCAGTCAGGAGATGGGGGAAAGTTGTAGAAAGTCAACCATCACTGCGGCCCTCCACCAGTTGGGGCTTTATGGCAGAGTGGCCCGACGGAAGCCTCTCCTCAGTGTAAGACACATGAAAGCCCGCATGGAGTTTGCTAAAAAAACACCTGATGGACTCCAAGATGGTGAGAAATAAGATTCTCTGGTCTGATGAGACCAAAATAGAACTTTTTGGCCTTCATTCTAAGCGGTATGTGTGGAGAAAACCAGGCACTGCTCATCACCTGTCCAATACAGTCCCAACAGTGAAGCATGGTGGTGGCAGCATCATGCCGTGGGGGTGTTTTTCAGCTGCAGGGACAGGACGACTGGTTGCAATCGAGGGAAAGATGAATGCGGCCAAGTACAGGGATATCCTGGACAAAAACCTTCTCCAGAGTGCTCTGGACCTCAGACTGGGCCGAAGGTTTACCTTCCAGCAAGACAATGACCCTAGGCACACAGCTAAAATAAGGAAGGAGTGGCTTCACAACAACTCTGTGACTGTTCTTGAATGGCCCAGCCAGAGCCCTGACTTAAACCCAATTGAGCATCTCTGGAGAGACCTAAAAATGGCTGTCCACCAACGTTTACCATCCAACCTGACAGAACTGGAGAGGATCTGCAAGGAGGAATGGCAGAGGATCCCCAAATCCAGGTGTGAAAGACTTGTTGCATCTTTCCCAAAAAGACTCCTGGCTGTATTAGATCAAAAGGGGGCTTCTACGAAATACTGAGCAAAGGGTCTGAATACTTAGGACCATGTGATATTTCAGTTTTTTCTTTTTTAATAAATCTGCAACAATGTCAACAATTCTGTGTTTTTCTGTCAGTATGGGGTGCTATGTGTACATTCATGAGGAAGAAGAATGAACTTAAATGATTTTAGCAAATGGCTGCAATATAACAAAGAGTGAAAAATTTAAGGGGGTCTGAATACTTTCCGTACCCACTGTATATCAATACATATATACACGTGTGTGTGTATTAGGGCTGAACGATAGTAGATGTGATATCGACTATCGTTCTGCGGGCGTGGGCGATATTCATATCACTGAAGACATGATATTTGGCATTAGGCAGGGAGAAGTCGGGACTTGGGGGGAGGACTCGCAGTGCTGGCAGCCGACACATCCATTGTTGTATCGATAGCCCGATGCAATCCAGCCCTCCCAGCTCTGCCTCTAGTCTCCAGCCGACCATTACTCCGCCCTGTTCCGCCCATTGTCTCGCCATTGAATCTATTTACAAAACATTACAGCCTGATCCTGCCCCCTTGTGCGCCCCCGATGCAGCCAGGAGAGACAATGGGCGGAGTAATGGTCGGCTAGAGGCAGAGCTGGGAGGGCTGGATTGCATTGGGCTGGAGGGGCGGAGTTCCGATCACAGCTGAAAGCAATGGGAAACTCGTTTCTTTGGGGAAACCGATATTGACACAACAGATGTCATGTCGGGCTGTGTTCTTCTACCTCCTACCACCACTGTGAGTCCCGACTCTGCCTAATCCACACTGTCAGTGTCTTCTGCATTCCACCCAGAGAAATATCGCGATATATATATATATATATATATATATATATATATATATAGTTGAAAACCAAATATCGCAATGTACTTTTTTCCCCAATATCGTGCAGCCCTAGTATGTATGTATGTATGTATGTATGTATGTATGTATGTATGATAGAACAGTGTATATGTATAGTGTATAATTGCTATACACAAGACATTGGATATCTAAAGTGTACACAACACTGTAGGTTTCTGTATTCTGACATATCAACATTGGTGTATAGACTTTACATACCCTTTACAGTGAATGTGTGGATAGATGGAGAGAGAGAATCGGTGCTCAGTTCATAGTGCAACGAATATAGATACGAATTATCCATTTCTGTTTTTTTTTTTTTTTTGATGATAAACTTCCGGGTCTTCAGCAACTTCCGATCATGCGGGGTCTTTTGTATCTGATTTTTTTCACGGATATACTGCGTACACATTAAACAAAAATCGGTCGTGCTGGGGACGGACGATGAATATTTTGGTGTTTGTGCCTCCGTTTTTTTTTCGTTAAAAATGTCCGCATCGGCTGCGGAAAGTTGTGCACACACTAGCCGAAAATCGTACGATTTTACCTCGGACGGGAATTTTCAGCAGATTTTTCTACTAGTGTGTACCCCACTTAAGTTGACTGGTGTATAGGTTTACTAGGCCACTTGGGTCATCCAACATGACCCTCTGAAGTATTGCTACACTATGAAACTCATAGTTGAGTAATCGACTACCATCCTTCCTTCCCTCCAGTGCCCTAACAATGAATGATGTCACGTGTGCTCCACACCCAGCATCATAGGAGGACCGATGTGGAACTCCTCTGTCCAGCCCTGCGGCTTGTTATTGCTCTCTTCCTTTGCCTGCCTGGCACGCTGCCCGGCACGCTGCCTGACACAAACAGGTGTGGGAGCATTGTAAGGGGGCACTCTGAAACAGCAGGCACTGAGTTTGACAAGTCCCGTAGGCTTCAGGCCATAGATAGGGGTTAAAAAACTATCACCTCTCACACTGAAAATAATCTTTTAGATCAGGCAACTAGCAGCATTTTTAAAGGCAGGGCACAAGGTCTAAAGAAAGTGAGCCTTGCATTTTGATGCAAGGTCCCATTGTGAAGCATGTACTCTGAGTAAGTATAGTATAACATGGCTCTAACTTTTTTTTTTTTTTTTTTTTTTTAATATGCAAACATAATGGAACACTAACCACCTTTTTATGTTACATTTAAACAAAAGATCATAAAATACGTTTTGCAGACTCATGTCCTTCATTTAGAGCAGGGTTGTCCAACCTGTGGTCTAAGACGGCTATGACTGCACCCAACAAAGAATTGTAAACTTTCTTAAAAATTTGTTTTTGTTTAAAAATTTTTGTAAAAATGTGTTTTACACTTGGCGAACACATGCAGGCAAAGAAAAATTTGACAGTGTCTACTTACTGTATTTTTAATTATCTTCCCAAAGAAAAATCTTCCACTCTTTACAATCGTTCATGTTATTTGTCTTTGACAGTACCTATATGTAGCAAGGTTTCCAGGCCTGTGGCCTGATGTGGGTCTGCCATTGTTACTGGTTACCTCTCCAGCACATGTGAGCTACAACCCTGGGTGTGAGAACTGAGACATTGACAACTCTGGCATCTTTGTTTTGTGGTTTTATTGTAGATAATGGGATGGGAGAAGGGAATGAGTGAGATACTCCTTAGGCTCAACTAAATACACTTAAACATTTTTCCTGGATAAAGTCCCAACGCTGCCTTGACGCCAGCCGATGCTAGCCAATGCTCACTGACTCAGAACACACTGTAACTTGATAGAAGTGTTGAATCCTCTACTTTAAGTCCAGAAGATCCAGGACTGTGGACTATAGACCTACTGACACTGCGGTATTGCAAAGTCACTGACTACTCCCACACCCCCCCTAGCCTTGCACTGGCTTGAGGTAGTTCTGCATCCTACAACCTCTTCCGGAGTGGTCCCCTCTGACTCTAGGCAGACCCCCAGGGGCATTTCTCAGTACTCACAACCTATGTAGGCTTTCCTGGGACTGGACCCCTCTCGCTCTCCGCAGGTTCTCGGCACTCTCTGTATTCCCAGGCGACACCCCGAGACATCCACCTCCTCAGACAGGAGGAGAGACAGCTGTTCTCTACCTCCTGGGACTCTGCTCCCGCCAAGGACACTGTGTTACGCACTTCCCCTAAACTTATATCCACTCCCCAGAATCCTTTGCAGCAAAATCTGCCTCTTGGGGTAGCTACAAGCTTGAATGTGTCCCCTGATTGGGCTTCCCACACTACCCTATGAGAAGCCTCTCAGAGGAGCCAGTGGGGAGACTTCCCCTTCAGCAAACACATGACACCCTAACTAACAGAAATCATGGCCCTACTGTTAGAAAGACAAGGCCCACTATACATTTACCTACCTGTAGGGTGCTACATATATTTGTGAGTGTTGTAGAATATTAGAACTGGTAAAATAAAACTAACACTAGCAGCGCTAAAAAAAGAAACAAACTGTTGTGTAAAACAAAGTCCTTGGCAGCTCATGTGATATACAAGCATATAGTCCATACAGTGATTAATCAGGCAAAATCCATCCACCAGGGTAGGGGAGTAAAGGGTCTTGACTGTTCTACCAAGCTTCCACCACACTGCGGTGCTCCCCCCCTTTAAATGGAACACTCACCAGAAAGCGGTGAACAAAAAGCCTTCAAATACATCCACCAATCGACGGGTATAGGAATCACTGCTGGACATCACCTAGCTCCTTCCTCCTCCAATTTTCCTCCATTCAAAGCACATGCAATTGAACAAAGTGGGGGCAACAATAGTGTAATTCCGCAAAATATTTATTTGAAAGCAACACAAAATTACAGCCCCTCTCCCCTTTCAGATGTCTACTTACAGGAGGGCAATGGAGTGAAGGCATACAGATAAAAATATGCACATCGGATGGTCATCACAAGCAATTCCTGCAGCCTATTAGGAATCCTGGAGGACGTCCTGTGTGAAATAATAAGCGACCGCGCACATCAGCTCTGACGTTTCGTTTTCTCGACTTCTTCTGAGAGCCCATCTGATGTGCGCGGTCGCTTATTATTTCACACAGGACGTCCTCCAGGATTCCTAATAGGCTGCAGGAATTGCTTGTGATGACCATCCGATGTGCATATTTTTATCTGTATGCCTTCACTCCATTGCCCTCCTGTAAGTAGACATCTGGAGGGGAGAGGGGCTGTAATTTTGTGTTGCTTTCAAATAAATATTTTGTGGAATTACACTATTGTTGCCCCCACTTTGTTCAATTGCATGTGCTTTGAACGGAGGAAAATTGGAGGAGGAAGGAGATAGGTGATGTCCAGCAGTGATTCCTATACCCGTCGATTGGTGGATATATTTGAAGGCTTTTTGTTCACCGCTTTCTGGTGAGTGTTTCATTTAAAGGGGGGGAGCACCGCAGTGTGGTGGAAGCTTGGTAGAACAGTCAAGACCCTTTACTCCCCTACCCTGGTGGATGGATTTTGCCTGATTAATCACTGTATGGACTATATGCTTGTATATCACATGAGCTGCCAAGGACTTTGTTTTACACAACAGTTTGTTTCTTTTTTAGCACTGCTAGTGTTATAGTTTTATTTTACCAGTTCTAATATTCTACAACACCTTTGATAGTATCTGTTTCTGTATAGCAGCTGCTTTGAGACTTTACGTCTTAACACATTTTATTCCATCATTGTTGCCATTTATCCATTTTAGTATTGTGCGCGGGGTGAGTTATTTTATGAGACTGGTACTCTTGTCATACATATTTTGACTCTTTTGTTTGCATATATTTGTGAGTAACTATTATGAATGAAGCACTTGAAGGGAAAAATTTAAATCAAAATATCTGATGAGCACCTTGAGAATTCATTGACAATTGCTACTACATCCATGCAAGCAGATATTGATACAATAATTTATCAAGAACCATGTAAATTATCGCACTAGTTTTGTTGCCCTTTTTAAAATAAATTACAAAAAAAATTAAAGTTTTATTACTCGGGTACATTATTCTTCTCAGTGATCTTAACTTGTGATCTGCCTGACATTTTCTGCTTATCCGCTATCTCTATTCTTAGGGTATTTTTTGTGTGGTCCAAGACCATTCCGCTTCCAAAGTGGCCCAGTAAGGTCAAAAGGTTGAACACTCCTGATTTAGAGGTAGACAGATTAGAAAGCAATACACCTATGTATCGCTAACAATTTACACAACACTCTGTGTGTGATTATATTATTTTGTAAATTACCAAGTCCTGTGGCTGACAAGTAAAAACATCTTGCCACAAGGGTGGCAAGGGAGATTGCAGGAATTGTACAAGGGCAGTTGGTGAGGATATACAAAAATTTAGGGGGAGTAAATGCATTGCAGATAGTCTAGGAATAATGAGAGATTATTGGGCAGCTATTGTGAGAGTGACAAGTTTAAAGAGTCCACCAGTGCACAAGTGCCTCACAAGCAGCTGAACAGACCACCAATGCCCCCTGGCGTACTCTGTTCTAAAAATGCAAGAGCATGTCCTGCGCTTTCATGAACAATTATAAAAGGTGAGTATTATCCTGTAGATGTCTTTCCAAGCCTTTTACCAGATTTACAATCTGCTTATGCTAAATGGCTTCAATAAACCACTGTGTGTGTCTTCTCCTTTATTCACCTTTGCTTCCCAACTCTTCATGTGAAATTCAAGAGAAACTCCTATAGTGTGGTATTTAGATTGTAAGCTCTTCTGAGTAGGCCCTCTTAATCCTCTTGTATTTTATTGTATATGTATGGTCTCCCTCTAATATTGTAACGCTCTGCGTAAACTGCTAGCGCTATAGAAATCTTTAATAATAATAATAATAATAATAATAATTTTATAAACATAAACATGCATCTACAGTATATTGTGGTCATATGTGAATATACTAACATATGTGCACCGCTTGCTGCTTGTGCAGCCTCTTACCAAATAATCCAATTACAACTGCATGTCATTCCATTGCAGGTGGGTAAGTGGATCAAGATCCCTTAGTGTTCCTTCTCTCAGTATTACTCAAAATGGCGTTATACTGCAAACCATATGAATAAATACTTCATGCTCACATTTAAATCCATAAAGTGCAGACCTGTGATTTCCCACACCACATGCCAGCTTAAAGTGTACTAACCCCTTACCAGAGGTAGGTCCTTTAAGGCACAAAATCTGATCATCCTAAATCTCTCTTCCAATCTTCTCAGTGCTCAACATTAATACCAGCCATAAAGTTCCAATCCCATGATTCTCATACACCAGCCACCTTCACACTGTATGTGCTGAACACCTTACCAAAATGGATCCTTTAAGGCACAGTAGCATGAGTCGTGCTATGGAACATTTTACTCCTTGTTTCCAATATAGATTATTTTTTTTTCTACTATTGCTTTGTTGCTGACGTTCGTTTTTGTGGTAATCTAAGCCTCTGGCCTGGTCTTCTCTGTATTCAGCCTCCCCATCGATCACTAGTTAAAGGACATGGAGAAAGCAAAAATAGCTCATAGTGCAGAAAATCCCATTAAAAAAAAACGCTTTTTTTCACCACCAATATGCTTACATGTAAGAACGTATACAGACATCCAACACTCAACAGTGACCTCCTGGGTGCTTCCGGCATCTGATGTCCCTTTTTTCATGCGTTTCATCTGTAGACCAAAGGCATATGCCTTTTGTGTATTGAGGGAAATCACCACGCTGCCTTTTTCATGAGGGTGTAAATATTGCAAGTTAGTGAACAGTCAGCAGAGGTTCTTACGCGTGGGCCTCTTTGGAATAACACCAGCTTGACCTGAACCTACCAGTTTGCTCACATATAAATTCAATCAAAAAACAAAGACCTTAGAATACATTGATATTAAGGGGAAAATAGGGTTTTAATAAAAGTAATATCTGGGCTTATCGTGGTGTGTGGTAAGATCCCCACAAAGAGGTTATGTAGGGATCCTCTAAGTTGAGTGAATGTTTTTTGTACCAACCTGCAGGAAAGCTATTTAGGACTTGGGAGTTTTTAGGAGTGAGGGTGGGAATTGCACAGGGGTGCTTTAAAAGCTGATTGTTGGGAGTTAGTTGAGGAAAGTTGATTTTGGAGAGATATTGATTGAATACCCCCCCCCCCCCCCTCCCGTGTAGAATGCTACTGTCCTGCAGGGGTAACCAGTGTAAGGAGGTAGAGTTAAATTCAGGTCTTGTGAAGTAAGCTAATTCTTTCCCTGTCTTATTGCTAAATTCAAAAATTTGAATGGTTTGCAGCAGGCCTCGACAAACCCTGGGCACCAGGTCGCATTTGCGACTAGAATTAGCGACCTGGCGCATGGGGTGCCCTGCAGGAGGTGTCCTAACCCTTTTGCGCCCCCACCTTCTTTCCCGAGTGCACGGACTTCCACGCCATCCATAAATTGAGGCCCCGGCTTTTCGGCCTTCTTCTGTGAGATGAAAGGCTAGGGGAAATGGCGCCCTCTTGTGGTGGCCGAGAGTAATGCATGTTCTCAATGCCTTCCCTCTCATCTGCTCTTTGGAAGGAGATGGGAAGTTTTTGCAGGCTTCATCTCTCTGTCCAGTTACCTTTGCTTAAAGGTAAGTGGGCAGGGAGTGTGGTTATTATTATTTATTTTTTAAATTAAAAAAACATTTTTTTTTTTTTTTTTTCCCCCCCCCTCATCGCCATGCCACAGCTGAAGGCCCCTTTCACACGGGCTGTCTGATCAGGTCCGCCTGTCAGTTTCTCAGGCAGACCTGATCGGACCCTTCATTCTCCTCTATGGAGCGGTAATCTGCAGCCATCTGATCCTGTCTGCCAAAAACAGACGGATGGTGGTTCTATTTTCTATCCATCCCTTGGATCGGATCAGATGCTCTATAGAGGAGAGTGGGGTTCTAGTAGTCTTTATGTGTAAATTTAGTACGTTATTTTTTGGCAATAAAGCTTGGTTGTTTAAAAAAAAAAAAAAATCTGGCTCCTAACTTTTTTTTTTTTAGCTGGCTCCTAGATTTCAGGAAAATTTGTCAAGCCCTGGTTTGCAGAAGTTTTTGTGTAAGGGGTTGCCATAGAAGGAAGTGCAATATATATTGAGCTTTGTTTGAATCATGTCAGATTCTGGTGTGACCAAAAGGGTCTCATGATCACATCAGCTGGCACCAACTGAGGCTTAAAATAAGCCACAAATTTTGCCTTAAATCCTTCCACAAGGGAGTATGAAGGCATCTGCAAGTTGTACATTCTTATAGGTTCTTCAGCCTTGTTCCCTTTGCTGTGAGCTGATGATGGTAGTTTTCGATGGCCAGCTCAAGTCTCCACCAGCAATTGAGATCCAACTTGAATCTTTTCTGAAGTTGTGATCGCTATGAGAGCAGTTACCTAGTGGCGACAGTAAACCTTTTTATTTTGTAGACCAGCCCCACAGCTTTTTGCTGAGGCCACAAAGCTGCCTGAGTTTGGCAGTGTGCCCCTGTTTTATTGCTGTAATGGAACACAGCTTTTTGTTTGTGTCAGCAATACTACTTTCCCCCTACAAGTCAATGGTAAGACAAAATCAACTTGAGGCAGAATGATGCAACCTGTAAGGTCAACTGCAGGTCTAAAGCGCCCATCATTGAACCCTGAATGGTCTTGAAAGCCTCTCAAATGCAAGATGAAAGCATTCTGCCTTTTGCACATTAACACAAACCCTTGAAGCGGAATTCAACTGTATCTGAGCAACACAAACTGAAACTGCTAGTAGAACTTTATGTAAAAAATGGGAACGCAGGCAGGATTTTTAATGCAGAAAAGACCAGCTTTGTGTCTCCTGCATTAAAGTTGTCTACCCCCCCCCCCCCCCCCCACACAGTATAAATTTGGCAATGCGCAGCTGACTGCGCTTCCACACATGCGCTGGAGTGATGACTTATCGCCCTGGCCAATGAAAGTGTCGAGCAATCAATACCTGGAAGAATAGTGTGCTTAGCTGAGAGAGCTCCTCTTCTAGATAAAAGTGTAAAATAGTTATGGAATGTACGATATGTCCTAGGTCAGAAATCGGAAAATAATAGAAAACCTGCCGCAGAAAAGCTTAAGACAAGTGTAAATTGTAAACACCCCCCTATAAGTCTAAATGGTGATCTCATTACAAATGAGGTATCACTGTGAATGTCAAAGTGAGAGCCAGAATTCTAGCACCTGAGCATGTTTAACTCTAAACTGGTAACCTGTAAAGATATTTTTAAGATTTTACCTGTGAAGATTTTAGGGATCGTAGTTTGTTGCCATCTTGACATTGGTATGTATTTTACTCAGTAAAACAAAATTTCCCTTATCGTCTTTCAGGACAGGCACTTCTGAGAGAACCTGGCTCCTCCCTTCTTAGGAAACACCGCCCCAATTTATTGGATTTAAGCCTCCCTCCAGCTGGCTGCTTCAGTTCTGGTGTTTCCTCCAGCGGGGAGTCACCGTCCAAGAGGAGACCATATTATCCTCATTTCCCATGTTACTACGGGGAGTAGCATACATAGCGGATGCCTCTGCGGAGTCTGTGCGCATGACGGCCAGGTCATCGGCCTTAACCAATTCGGCTAGAAGAGCCCTCTGGTTAAAAACTTGGCAAGGAGACTGGGGCTCTAAAGCCAAATTGTGTGGGATCCCATTTACAGGGGACCGCTTATTTGGTCCAGGATTAGAAACAGTCCTGGATCACACGGCAGACCGAAAGAAATCCTTCCCAATTAAACAGGGGAAAAAGACGGGATTCAATAGAAAGTCCTATCCCCAGAAAATTTTTTCGGCTCCAAAGAAATCTGAAGGACAGAAAAGATCCTGGAATCAAAGAGGGAAGGGCCGCGGGGGGGCTATTTTTCGCCCTCCTGAACAGCCCAAGAAGTCTCAATGACAACCTCACCACTGTGGGAGGAAGACTGGGGACCTTTCTCCCTCGGTGGGAAGAGATCACCTCCAGCCCCTTTATCCTGCAGATAAGACAGGGTTATCAGCTGGAGTTCTCAAGCCCCCCTCCTGCCAGAATGTTAATCACCCATCTGCCAAAATGCGAACAGAAGTCCAGGGCCATACTCTCCTCTCTCAAGGAACTAAAAATACAAAACGTCATTCGGAGAGTTTCAGCAAAGGAAGTGGGAGAAGGTTTTTACTCCCACATCTTTGTGGTGATAAAGCCCTCAGGCAGTTACAGGTTAATCTTAAACTTAAAACCCCTGAATCGTTCAATCAGATACAGGAAGTTCAGGATGGACTCTATCTATTCGATAATAACCATCCTTCCCCCACAGTGCTATATGGCCTCGATAGATCTCAAGGATGCATACCTGCACATTCCCATTGCAGAGAAAAGCCAAAAGTTCCTGAGGTTAGCCGTAAAAACAGGGGAGGACATTCAGCACTGGCAATTTCAGGCCCTCCCTTTTGGCCTCTCCTCGTCCCCCCGAATATTCACGAAGGTAATGGCAGAGACCTTGGCATTTATGCGACTACAGGGTTTGTTGGTAATCGCATACCTAGACGACCTGCTGTTGTTCGCCCACTCCCAAGAACAATTGTCCAGGGATCTCCGGGATGCAACACGGATTCTGGAATACCTGGGTTGGCTACTAAATTTAGAAAAATCCTCCTTAGTACCAACACAAAGGATATTGTTCTTGGGGTACGAGAGACTCCAGGGTCCAAAAAATCTTCTTACCCCCAGACAAAAATCAGAAAATAAACAAGGCAGTAGGACAGTTGCAAGCAAACCAAGCGATCTCAGTCAGACAATCCATGTCTATACTGGGGTTACTAACAGCAGCCATCCCAGCAGTTCAGTGGGCAGGCCTGCACTTTCGTCCCCTGCAACTATTCATCCTGGAAGCTTGGGACCGCAGCCAGGATTCCCTGGATACCTTCATACAGATCCCAACCGCAGTGAAAAGATCTCTGTGGTGGTGGAGAAAAGCCGAAAACCTATCACAAGGCCTCTGTTGGGTTCAGATAGCCTCCACCATCATCACCACAGATGCAAGCGGCATAGGCTGGGGGGCCCATCTGGGATCCAAGCTAGCCCAGGGGACCTGGGGACTGGAGGAAGCAAAACAATCCTCCAATTGGAGGGAAGTGAGGGCGGTAGAGTTAGCCCTCAGAGCCTTCCAGGAGGACTTGCAGGGACACCGAATTCAGGTACGGTCAGACAATGCCACAGTGGTAGCATATCTAAACCGACAGGGGGGAACCAGAAGCAATCTCCTATGGGGTCTGGCAAAAAAGATCTTGCAATGGGCCGAGGTCCAAGTTCTCTCTCTTTCGGCAGTTCATCTCAAGGGAGAGTTAAATCAACTAGCCGACTTTCTCAGCAGAAAGAAGGTAAGAGAAGGAGACTGGACGTTAAATCAGGAAGTGTTCAATGGAATTACCCAGAGATGGGGAATGCCAAACATCGACCTGTTTGCCTCACGGCAGAACACAAAGACACCTCAATATTTTTCCCTGAGCAGATGGGACGGAGCTCTAGGGGTGGATGCTCTAGCTCAACCCTGGGTGTTCCCCAAATCCTATGCCTTCCCCCCACCAGTGCTAATACCAGCGGTCTTGAGGAAGTTTCAGGAGGAAAGTACGACGCTAATACTTATAGCACCACATTGGCCGAGGAGACCGTGGTTCTCGACCCTAAATCGCTTAGCGGTAGAGCCCCCCTGGTTGCTACCAGTGAGAGAAGATCATCTCTCCCAGGGCCCAGTACTCTGTCCTCAGACACAACATTGGAACCTTGCAGCTTGGCTACTGAAGAAGAACTGTTAAAGAGCAAGGGTTTCTCGGGCCAACTGGTGCAGACTCTGCTAGGAAGCAGGAAGAAAGACACAGAGCATCTACCTAAAAACTTGGAAGTTTTTTAGAAACTGGTGCAAAGCAAGCTCTTTAGACGCAGGAAGTACAGTATCAGTACTCGAGTTCCTACAAGAGGGGGCTAACAAAGGGTTAGCCATCAGCACCCTAAAAGGCCAAATTTCAGCCATTAGCGTATTCCTCGAAATACCTTTAGCAAAAGATCCCTGGGTGATCCGTTTTTTCAAAGCCCTGAATAGGCAAAGACCAACAAGAAATCTCCCATTTCCAATGTGGGATTTGTCTTTAGTTTTGCAGGCTCTCATTAAAGAGCCATTTGAGCCATTGGAGTCTTGTTCGGTGAGAAATTTAACCCTCAAGACAGTTTTTTTAGTGGCAATCACGACCGCCAGGCGGGTTAGTGAGCTAGAGGCCCTTTCGGTTAAAGCACCTTTTTTACAAATTTTTGCAGATCGGGTTATCTTTAAAACCGATCCAGCGTTTCTACCCAAGGTAGTCTCAAGGTTCCATAGAGACCAGGAGATAGTGCTACCGACGTTTTGTTCAGAGCCTGTGAGGGAACAGGAAATTCGTTTTCATAGTTTAGATGTCAGAAGATGCATTCTGCAATACCTAAACATCACGAAGGAGTTCAGGAAGTCAGACTCTTTTTTTGTTTTATTTGATAATTCAAAGAAGGGTACTAAAGCGTCCAGGCGTTCAATAGCCAGATGGCTTAGATTAATCATCTGTGATGCTTATAGGCTTTCCGGTAAGGAGGTCCCTATGGGTATTAAGGCGCACTCTACAAGAGCAATGGCGGCCTCTCAGGCGGAAAGAGCTGGTGCTACCCCGGAGCAGATCTGTCGGGCAGCAACTTGGTCCAGCTACACAACTTTTTCCAAACACTATAGACTGGACCTGCTATCCGCTAAAGATCAGGCTTTTGGGCGAAAAGTCCTGCAAGCGGTAGTCCCACCCTGAAAGTAAGTACTCTCTTATCCTCTCAGAAGTGCCTGTCCTGAAAGACGATAAGGGAAAATTAAAGTTACTTACTGGTAACGTCTTTTCCAGTAGTCTTTCAGGACAGCACTAATACCCACCCGAAGAAGGTCTGAATATAAGATGATCAGAGGATGGAGGTTAGTATGATATATCTTTGTGTCTCCCCAGTGGCCGGAGGTACTCGTAAAGAACTGAAGCAGCCAGCTGGAGGGAGGCTTAAATCCAATAAATTGGGGCGGTGTTTCCTAAGAAGGGAGGAGCCAGGTTCTCTCAGAAGTGCCTGTCCTGAAAGACTACTGGAAAAGACGTTACCAGTAAGTAACTTTAATTTTTTTATATTTGACCAAAAATTGGGTGTTAATATTGGGTACTATTTTAACATCTATTTGAAAAATTACAAAATTGGCCCCGATGGTAAGTGGTTAAAGAAAAAAAAGTCCATCAATCCTGCAAGCTTTGTCTGGACATTTTATGCATCAAACCTTCGGTCATATAAGGGTTAAAGAAAAATTACACCTCGTTGCAGGTCCTCCAATGCCAGCAATACTGAAATAATTTGTGTGCTGATTCCTGCTAGCCAATTTGTAGGTATTGCTGAGTAAACAAGGCATATCTCCGTTCTAACAGGGGTAAGGGATGGAGTTTGTCCTTGCAGAACAGGGAATAAATTCCAACTCTTCCTCTAGTAAAAGCACCTCACATACAGGTGCATCTCAAAAAATGTAGAATTTCATCAAAGTTAATTTATTTCAGTAATTCAATTCAAAAAGTGAAACTCTTATGTGATGTAGATTCATTGCACACAGAGTGATATATTTCAAGCATTTTTTTTCTTTTAATTTTGGCTTACAGCTAGTGAAAATCCAAAATTCTCTACCTCAAAGTATTACATAAGACCAATAAAAAGATTTTTAATACAGAAGTGTTGGATTACTGAAAAGTATGTCCAAATATAGTATGCACTCAATACTTGGTTGGGGGCTCCTTTTGCATGAACTACGGCGTTAATACGGTGTGGCATGGAGGTGATCGGCCTGTTACACTGCTATGGTTTTATGGAGGCTCAGGTTGCTTTGATAGCGGCATTCAGCTCATCTGCGTTGTTGGGTCTGGTGTCTTATTTCCTCTTGACAACACCCCCCAGATTCTCTATAGGGTTTAGGTCAGGTGAGTTTGCTGGCCAATCAAGCACAGCGATACCATGATTTTTAAATCAGTTATTGGTAATTTTGGCAGTGTGGGCATGTGCTAAGTCCTGCTGGACAATAAAATCAGAATCTACATAAAGCTGGTCAGCCAAGGAAAGTATGAAGTGCTCTAGAATTTCCTGGTGGAGGGCTGCGCTGACTTTGGACTTGCTAAAACACAGTGGACCAACACCAGCAGATGATATGGCTCCCCAAATCATCACTAACTGTGGAAACTTCACACTGGACCTCATACAACTTGGATTCTGTGCCTCTCCACTCTTCCTCCAGGCTCTGGGACCTTGATTTCCAAATGAAATGCAAAATGTACTTTCATCGGAAAAGAGATGTTTGGACCACTGAGCAACAGTCCAGTCCTTTTTTCTTATAATCCCAGGTAAGACATTTCTGATGACGTGTCTGGTTCAGGAGTGGCCTTGACACAAGGAATGCTACAGTTGTAGCCCATGTCCTGGATACGTGTGTGTGGCGGCTTTTGAAGCACGAACACCAGCTGTAGTCCACTCCTTGTGAATCTCCCCCAGATTCTTGAATGACCTTTGCTTTACAATCCTTTCAAGGCTCTAGTTATCCCTGTTGCTTGTGCACCTTTTTCCTTCCACTCAACTTTCCATTATTATGCTTGGATACAGCCCTCTGAAGAGCCAGCTTCTTTAGCAATGATGTTTTGTGACTTGGCCTCCTTGTGGATGGTGTCAATGACTCTCTTCTGGTCAACTGTCAAGTCAGCAGTCTTTCCCATGATTGTGTAACCTACTGAACCAGACTGAGACCATTTAAATGCTCAGGAAAGTTTTGAGTTACAGTAATTCGCGCATAAGAGTGTGACACCATGAGTCTACAATAATCTTTTTCACAAGTCTAATTTTCTGAGCTACTGAATTTTGGATTTTCACTATCGACTGTAAGCCATAATTCTCAAAATTTAAAAGAGAAATGCTTAAAATATATCACTTTTTGTGTAATCTATATTATGACAGAAAAACAATAAATCACTGTGCTTGATCAATAAAAGTGGCTAGATTATGGTATAGATTAGCAGCCAGCACATAAAGTTGTTGAACCCCAACTAAGCAATGATGTAGACAAGGTGTGCAGCGCTCAATATAGACCTAACAAAAAATGGGTCAATAAGATCCCAAAGACCTTTTTAAAATAATGAACACAAGATGAAATGAACACCATTTAAAACCTAATTAATTATAATATGAATGTCCAAAAAAAGTCCAGATCTATCGATGAACCACTCAGGAGAAAAATCCTGTTCACGGTGTGCTGGCTGTATTAGCAAAAACCTCCACCAATCACCTAATATTTTGGCCCGCTTACCAGAATGTGCAGATCCCCATTAGACATCCACACAAGCTCAAATGGTAATTTATTTCAAGGCACAACGATCAGCTGTAAAGGTATTAGATCCTAATCTCAGAATTCACTCCAGGGATGTTACGATGGAACGATCAATGTACACCCTCATCGATGATTTTATCAGGGTAGATATATCATTGGGTTGGCAGAAATAAACAAAGAGAAACTCCTCATGGTGAAGTACGCAGAGACACTTGATTTAATATGATAAAAAAATTTACACTCCCATGTTACAACAACATATTTCGCATAAATGGTGTCCTGAAGAGGTGTTCCCTTTGAATAGTTTGGTCGTGGATCGCTGAAGACTCTGACCGAAACTAGTACACCGGGGAGACGCCGGTTCCCCTACCGGTTTCGTCAGAAGGTGACGTCTTCAGCGGGCGTAGCTAACCGCCGCTATTTCTCGCTTTCAATGGCCGATGAATCCGGAAGGGGGAGGGCGGCATGCGTTCCAGCCAGCTCCTCCTCTCTCAGAATTACTATCCACAACACGATGCAAAACAGGAAATGCCTTAAAAGTTCATAGAACCACTCAGGGAATAAATCAACTTGCATATGACATCCCCAAATCTAACATAGCTGCATACAGGATTCATTGCTTCTCTGGGAAACCAATACCAGATAGCAATCATCCACTGAATGCAACTATGTTAGCGAGACTACCAAAAGAAAAAGAATAATCAATATAAATAATCCTTCACAGCATAAATATAGGAAAAGTTCCAATATTTAAAAATCCAAATGTCAGTCATACAATGTGTAACAAATGGGTCGAAACTACCCAAATTAATGTTAACATAGCAATGGATGACCAATGACACAAAAAGGAACAATAAAGTGATATCAAAAATATATGAATAAAACTAAAAAATTAAACTTGAATTAGCTAGGTGGAAATCAGCTAAGACTACCAACCTATTCTCCAAGAACACCTCTCAGGGCCTCAACATGCAAAATACACATAAACAACATAACACATTTTAATAATAAAAAGTCTGAACGTAATAAAATACAAATATAATATAGTAAAGGACTGAATAAATTAGAATAAACCTAAAAGCAATAATATCAACTAAGTATTATTGATAAAAGAGTTGATGTCCCAATCGATGTTCATTCCATGTGGACTATAAGTTTTGACTTTATAAATCCATTGTGTTTCCAGCCGAGACACACCTCTCGTACGGTTACTGCCCCTCCAACTACTAGTGTACCTATCTATGCCCATAAAGATGGTACCTATTGGGTCCCTATTATGACACTGGTCGTAATGCCGAGAGACGCTGTGTTTTGGAAATCCCTTAAGGATATTCGTCACGTGCTCCTTCAGCTTCACATGGAGCATGCGTATGGTACAGCCAATGTAATCAAGCCCACAAGGGCACCGTAAGAGATGCACAACGTGCTTCGTGGTGCACGTAATGAAAGGTTTGATATAAAACTGTTGATGTGTGGCATTCGACTCAAATTAGTCTATTTTCCTCCTTTTTTATCAGCGTTCATTTTGCAAATGGAGCACTTCTTGCACTGATAAAAACCCTAATATTGCCACCTAAACCCCAGGTCGTTTATAGAGGATTACCCCCCCCTTAGGCTGTATGTTGCCCCGAATGTTATCAACCCCCCCCCCCCCCCCCAAAATGTTTCTTTTTTTCATGATCGAGGGTACACCTCCATATCTTCTGTCAGCCATTGTTTCACCTTATGGAAAGAATGGATTTGACCAGCGCTATGGAGTGTGTATAAACAATTATGTACAGGTATGAAGCTGCCACCAACCAACCCCTAAGATAGGGGTCAACTAGATAAAGGGTATGGAAGGATTGGTAATGGCGCTAACCTGTTTTTTTTTAAAAGTATTGCACTAGATCCCGTGTGTGTATATTGGTGATAAATACAATTAAAAACCAAGTGAGAGTAAATTCCAAGTGATCATAAAGTGCAAGTGCCGAATGACAGGATCTATTTTTGGGCTGATAATGTACAGTGCCTTATGAAAGTATTCGGCCCCCTTGAACTTTTCGACCTTTTGCCACATTTCAGGCTTCAAACATAAAGATATAAAACTGTAATTTGTTTGAAGAATCAACAAGTGGGACACAATCATGAAGTGGAACGAAATTTATTGGATATTTCAAACTTTTTTAACAAATAAAAAAACTGAAGAATTGGGCGTGCAAAATTATTCAGCCCCCTTAAGTTAATACTTTGTAGCGCCACCTTTTGCTGCGATTACAGCTGTAAGTCGCTTGGGGTATGTCTCTATCAGTTTTGCACATCGAGAGACTGAAATATTTGCCCATTCCTCCTTGCAAAACAGCGCAAGCTCAGTGAGGTTGGATGGAGAGTGTTTGTGAACAGCAGTTTTCAGTTCTTTCCACAGATTCTCGATTGGATTCAGGTCTGGACTTTGACTTGGCCATTCTAACACCTGGATATGTTTACTTGTGAACCATTCCATTGTGGATTTTGCTTTATGTTTTGGATCATTGTCTTGTTGGAAGACAAATCTCCGTCCCAGTCTCAGGTCTTTTGCAGACTCCATCAGGTTTTCTTTCAGAATGGTCTTTTATTTGGCTCCATCCATCTTCCCATTAATTTTAACCATCTTCCCTGTCCCTGCTGAAGAAAAGCAGGCCCAAACCATGATGCTGCCACCACCATGTTTGACAATGGGGATGGTGTGTTCAGGGTGATGAGCTGTGTTGATTTTACGCCAAACATAACGTTTTGCATTGTTGCCAAAAAGTTTGATTTTGGTTTCATCTGACCAGAGCACCTTCTTCCACATGTTTGGTGGGTCTCCCAGGTGGCTTGTGGAAAACTTTAAATGACACTTTTTATGGATATCTTTAAGAAATGGCTTTCTTCTTGCCACTCTTCCATAAAGGCCAGATTTGTGCAGTATACGACTGATTGTTGTCCTATGGACAGAGCCTCCCACCTCAGCTGTAGATCTCTGCAGTTCATCCAGAGTGATCATGGGCCTCTTGGCTGCATCTCTGATCAGTCTTCTCCTTGCATGAGCTGAAAGTTTAGAGGGACGGCCAGGTCTTCGTAGATTTGCAGTGGTCTGATACTCCTGTATCAATATTATCGATTGCACAGTGCTCCTTGGGATGTTTAAAGCTTGGGAAATCTTTTTGTATCCAAATCCGGTTTTAAACTTCTCCACAACAGTATCTCGGACCTGCCTGGTGTGTTCCTTGTTCTTCTTCATGATGCTCTCTGCGCTTTAAACGGACCTCTGAGACTATCACAGTGCAGGTGCATTAATACGGAGACTTGATTACACACAGGTGGATTCTATTTATCATCATTAGCCATTTAGGTCAACATTGGATCATTCAGAGATCCTCACTGAACTTCTGGAGAGAGTTTGCTGCACTGAAAGTAAAGGGGCTGAATTTTGCACGCCCAAATTTTCAGTTTTTTATTTAACAAAGTTTGAAATATCCAATAAATTTCATTCCACTTCATGATTGTGTCCCACTTGTTGTTGATTCTTCACAAAAAATTAGTTTTATATCTTTGAATCCTGAAATGTGGCAAAAGGTCAAAAAATTCAAGGGGGCCAATTTCTTTCGCAAGGCACTGTATATGTGCCCAGAAAGTGCTTAGGTGCTAGAAATAAATGTGAAACAGCAAGTATAAAGTGCTGATTTATTATTCCAAAAGTGCAATAATAGCGCGGGTATTAAAAAATAATAAAATAATATGAATTGTTGTCCATAAACATGAAATTAGGACTTTAATCGATACTGTGCAAAAAGCAGTGCTAGTGAAAAAAGGAAAAAGTGGTGGAATCATTGAGGCTACTGCCAAGAAGTGCTATGCATAGGAAAAAAGCACTAGGCGTTGCACTCACCCTTTTTTTTCTCCTGAGCACAAAGTATTGAGTACAGGCTGTGATAATCTCCACAAACACAGCAGGTAAAGTCTCAGGGTGCAATCTTTTGGTGTGCAAACCTCATGGGGATCCTCCGGAGGCAGGTCCAATCTGAGAGCTCAAGACAAAGAAAGCCCCATGGTGTAGTATATACCATTTAAATGAAAAGCAAGTGTAGCAAAACTCACATTTCAGGCTGATCAATTCCAGTAAGAGATGCAGGCGCCGGGTGCTGGGTATACATCCGCGTTCCACGGCTACCAACTGCAAAAACCGGAAGTGACGTTGACGTACAAACTCTTCTCTACGCGTTTCATCTTTGGAAGTCTACGGGCGCGGCCACTCCAGTAGGCGCCCAATGACGAAACGAGTAGGGCGGAGTTTGTACGTCAACGTCACTTCCGGTTTTTGCAGTTGGTAGCTGTGGAACGCGGAAGTATCCCCAGCGCCCGGCGTCTGCATCTCTTACTGGAATTGATCAGCCTGAAATGTGAGTTTTGCTACACTTGCTTTTCATTTAAATGGTATATACTACACCATGAGGCTTTCTTTGTCTTGAGCTCTCAGAATTGGACCTGCATTCGGAGGATCCCCCTGAGGTTTGCACACCAAAAGATTGCACCCTGAGATTTTACCTGCCTTGTTTGTGGAGATTATCACAGCCTGTACTCAATACTTTGTGCTCAGGAGAAAAAAGGGTGAGTGCGACACCTAGTGCTTTTTTCCTATGCATAGCACTTCTTAGCAATAACCTCAGTGATTCAAACATTTTTTTTTCCTTTTTTCACTAGCACTGCTTTTTGCACCGTATCGATTAACCGGTTGCCGACCGCCGCACGACTATATACTGCGGCGGTCAGCCCCGGCCAGGCAGAGTGACGTATCGGTACGTCACTCGCCTGTCACTGACTTGCGAGCCTATCGCGGGCGGGCGTGCGCCCGCCGCGGCTCGTTCACAGACAAGTCAGTGCGTGTGACCGGCGGACTCGATGTCCGCCAGTCACACTGCGATCGCTCCTGTGAAGGGAGAAAGACAGAGCAGCTTGTGTAAACAAGCTGCCTGTCAGTTCTCCCTGTGTAAAAGTGAAGATCTGACCGTTCTACTATGTAGAACGGTTGATCTTTGCTTTTACACCAATAGGAATGTCCCTACACAGTTAGAATCACGCCCCTAGGACACACTTAACCCCTCCCTGTCCAATAAAGTTAACCCCCTTCCCTGCCAGTGTCATTTTTGCAGTAACAGTGCATATGTATAGCACTGATTACTGTAGTAATGTCACTGGTACCCCCAAAAGTGTCAAAAATGTCAGTTAAGGGTCCGATCTGTCCGCCGCAATGTCGCAGTACCGAAAAAAAATCGCAGATCGCCGCCATTACGCGTTAAAAAAAAAAAACACCAAAAATGACAAATCTTTCCCTTTGTTAGTAAACGCGATAACTTTTGCGCAAACCAATCAAAATACGCTTTTTGCGATTTTTTTTTTTTTTTTTTTTTTTTTTTTTTACCAAACATAGGTAGCATAAAACAAATTGGCCGAAAAATGTTAAAAAATTTTGATTTTTACTTTTTTTTTTTTGGGGAATTTCATATAAAAAAATGTGAAAAATATTGTTATTTTTGCAAAATTTACGCTCTTTTTTTGTTTATAGCGCGTGATCAAAAAATGGCACAGGTGATCAAATACCACCAAAAGAAAGCTCTGTTTGTGGGAAAAAAAGGACGTCAAATTCGTTTAGGTACAGCGTCGCACGACCGCGCAATTGTCCGTTAAAGTCACGCAGTAAAAAATCGCAAAAAAACCCCTGGTCCTTTAGCAGCCAAATCCTCCGGGGCTTAAGTGGTTAAAGTCCTAATTTCATGTTTATGGACAACACTTCATATTTTATTTTATTATTTTTTAATACCCGAACTATTATTGCACTTTTGGTGTTGGGTGAAAAGTGCGCAGGATAATGTGTAGTAAAGCTGCAAACCTAAAATGATGTATAGCAATAGTGAAGGAAGGTAGGTGCGCTAAACTTGAACACAATGTTGCCCAATTGGGAATAAATCACAACGTGATAAATTAAATTACATGTGAGGAAACAATATACAAAGTAGAATGTAATAACGTGCTCTAGTGATCAACTAAGCAATCAAGGGTGACATGTTCTCTTCAAAGTAATGACAAAAACTGAAGTAAAAAAGTCCAATCCAAACAAAAGTCCTGAAAAAGTCCACGTGGTGTTGTGAATAAAATGAACTCCTTGGTGAACAATCCACAGCAAACTAGAGTGCATATAGTCCCACCACCTTATCTGGATTGGCTCCTTACCAGAAGATAAAATTGTAAGGGCGTAAATGACACAAATCCAGATATAAGATACCCACACTGGATCCCTTAGACCACACTTAGGGAGAGGATGTGCCTCTTATCATAAATCATAAATATGGGCCTGATCACACACTCTCTCATGGGAATGGGAGAGTGACACCCTCTCCTATCTCCGTTGACGTCCTCTCGGAGGAAACGTGTCAGAAAGGAGCGCCGCAACGTCATCACTCATCGCCGCGGACCGCGCTGCAGGAGGCCGTGGCTCTCTCCTCTCCACCGTTGTGCTTTTGTGCCCGGAACAAGTGGCTGTACGTAAGTGTTTCTATTATTTTAATATTAAACGGTCTGTACAGTACTACTCTATTGCACGATTTTTATTTCTGGGGCACTACGAGAATATCTCACGCACCGGAGGGGACACATCCAGACCCAGGAACCAGAGGAGGGAAACCACCCATTCCCATGAGTGTGTGATCAGGCCCATATTTATGATCCTTCTGGTAAGAGGCACATCCTATCCCTAAGTGTGGTCTAAGGGATCCAGTGTGGGTATCCTATATCTGGATTTGTCATTTACGCCCTTACAATTTTATCTTCTGGTAAGGAGCCAATCCAGATAAGGTGGTGGGACTATATGCACTCTAGTTTGCTGTGGATTGTTCACCATGGAGTTCATTTTATTCACAACACCACGTGGACTTTTTCAGGACTTTGTTTGGATTGGACTTTTTTACTTCAGTTTTTGTCATTACTTTGAAGAGAACATGTCACCCTTGATTGCTTAGTTGATCACTAGAGCATGTTATTACATTCTACTTTGTATATTGTTTCTTCACATGTAATTTAATTTATCACGTTGTGATTTATTCCCAATTGGGCAACATTGTGTTCAAGTTTAGCGCACCTACCTTCCTTCACTATTATTGCACTTTTGGTATAATAAATCAGCACTTTTATACTTGCTGTTTGACATTTATATCTAGCACCTAAGCACTTTATGGGCACATATACATTATCAGCCCAAAAATAGATCCTGTCATTCGGCACTTGCACTTTATGATCACTTAGAATTTACTCTCACTTGGTTTTTAATTGTATTTATCACCAATATACACACACGGGATCTAGTGCAATACTTAAAAAAAAAAAACAAAAAAAAAACAGGTTAGCGCCATTACCAATCTCTCCATACCCTTTATTGTTTCACCTTAGCCAATACATTATCAGAAGAGAGAGCATGGTTCTTGTAACGAGGATTCAAAAGACTTGCAAGCACAACATGTTTAATCTCTTCATGCTTCTCAAAACCTATATCAAGCAAAGCTCTTTGGCTTGACAGACCATCAATTAAAAGTTGGAGGGTGTTGTGTGCCATGATGACAGAGGTCAAAATGTTTGCTCATGTTGCATAATCCCATAAGTGCCCAAATCATTAAAAATAAAAAGCTAGCATTTTGTAATTATAAAAAAACCCAGAGCAATGAAGATAAGGAAATCTACAAGATTAGGCAGAAAGAGGCCAAGCAAGTTATAAGAACTTCTAAAGTGCAGGCAGAAGAAAAACTAGCTCAGTCTATGAAAAAGGGGGATAAGACATTCTTCAGATATATAAATGAAAAAAGGAAATTAAAACAAGGAATAACTAAATTAAAAACAAAGGACGGAAGGTATGTAGAAGAGAATAAAGGGCTAGCCGACTGCCTTAATGAATACTTCTGTTCAGTTTTTACAGAAGAAAAAGAAGGACCTCCACTTGAAAGGATGACTAATGAATCGTTTGATGCATGTGTCTTTACAGAGGAAGACGTTCTAAGATTGCTGTCTAAAGTGAAGACAAATAAGTCACAGGGTCCTGATGAGATACACCCAAGATTATTAAAAGAGCTTAGTTGTGAGCTGGCAAAACCATTAACAGATCTATTTAACCAATCATTAGTAACAGGAGTCGTCCCGGAAGATTGGAAATTGGCAAATGTCGTGCCCATTCACAAGAAAGGTAGTAGGGAGGAATCGAGCAACTATAGACCAGTGAGTCTGACATCAATAGTAGGCAAATTAATGGAAACCCTATTAAAGGATAGGATTGTGGAACATCTTAAATCCCATGGATTGCAAGATGAAAAACAGCATGGGTTTACTTCAGGGAGATCATGTCAAACAAATCTTATAGATTTTTTTGACTGGGTGACTAAAATAATAGACGGTGGAGGTGCAGTAGACATTGCATATCTAGATTTTAGTAGGGCTTTTGACACTGTCCCACATAGACTTATAAACTGCAGTCATTGAGCATGGACTCCCGTATTGTTGAGTGGATTAGGCAGTGGCTGAGTGACGGACAACAGAGGGTTGTAGTCAATGGAGAACATTCAGAACAAGGTCATGTTACCAGTGGGGTACCTCAGGGATCTGTACTGGGACCAATTTTGTTTAATATCTTCATAAGTGATATTGCACAAGGCCTCGATGGTAAGGTTTTGTCTTTTTGCTGATGACACAAAGATATGTAACAGGGTTGATGTTCCTGGAGGGAAACGCCAAATGGAAAAGGATTTAGGAAAACTAGAAGAATGGTCAGAACTCTGGCAACTGAAATTTAATGTGGATAAGTGCAAGATAATGCACCTGGGGCGTAAAAACCCAAGGGCAGAATATAGAATATTTGACACAGTCCTGACCTCAGTATCTGAGGAAAGGGATTTAGGAGTAATTATTTCAGAAGACTTAAAGGTGGGAAGACAATGTAATAGAGCAACACGAAATGCCAGCAGAATGCTTGGATGTATAGGGAGAGGTATAAGCAGTAGAAAGAGAGAAGTGCTTATGCCGCTGTACTGAACACTGGTGAGACCTCACTTGGAGTATTGTGCGCAGTACTGGAGGCCATATCTCCAGAAGGATATAGATACTCTAGAGAGAGTTCAGAGAAGAGCTACTAAACTAGTACATGGATTGCAGGAAAAAACTTACCAGGAAAGGTTAAAGGACCTTAAGGGCTCTTTCACACGGGCGGTCCGATCAGATCCGCCTATCAGTTTTTTAGGCGGATCTGATCGGATCCTCCATGCAGCTCTATGGGGCAGCGGGTGTCAGCGGAGGTCACCTCAGCTCACACCCGCTGCCATCCGCATCCGATCCTGTGCTGAAATCTGGACGGATGGAAACCCTATTTTTCCATCCGTTCAGTAATCGGAGCGGAGCGGATCTGATGAGAACGGACAAGCGGTCCGCTCTCCTCCGATCTCCCATAGAGGGCAGCGGGTGCTGAGACACCTCCCTCTCCGCTCTGTAAGCCGAGACGGAGCTGTCATCCGCCCGGCTCAGCGGGGATCGCGGATCGATCCCCGCTGAGCAACACGGATCCGCCTGCGGAGGCGGACCGTGTGAAAGAAGCCTAACATGTATAGCTTGGAAGAAAGAAGACAGAGGGGATATGATAGAAACTTTTAAATACATAAAGGGAATCAACTCGGTAAAGGAGGAGAGCATATTTAAAAGAAGAAAAACTACCACAAGAGGACACAGTTTTAAATTAGAGGGGCAAAGGTTTAAAAGTAATATGAGGAAGTATTACTTTACTGAGAGAGTAGTGGATGCATGGAATAACCTTCCTGCAGAAGTGGTAGCTGCAAATACAGTGAAGGAGTTTAAGCATGCATGGGATAGGCATAAGGCTATCCTTCATATAAGATAGGGCCAGGGACTATTCATAGGATTCAGATATATTGGGCAGACTAGATGGGCCAAATGGTTTTTATCTGCCGACACATTCTATGTTTCTATGCCACATCCCAAAAATTGAGTACAAAACCAAAAGGAGTTCCCCTTGGGTGGGACTTTTTAGGCACTGAGTTAACACACAATGAAAAATATGTAAAAAATATGAAAACTTTATTAAATTTATACAAATTGGATAAAAACAGTTAGGCAAGCAGCATGATACATCACATGTAGCAGTGGAACTTAGACCACTCGACCCCCCGGGTTCTGACCCGACGCGTTTCGGAGTATGAAACTGAACTCCTTCTTCAGGGGTGCCCTTGGAGGGTGGTCTGTAGATAATTAGTATATGACAAATTATTTTAAATATTTTCCAACAAGTAATTTCAAGATACATTGTATCTTGAAATTGTTGAAAAATATTTAAAATAATTTGTCATATACTAATTATCTACAGACCACCCTCCAAGGGCACCCATGAAGGAGTTCAGTTTCATACTCCGAAACGCGTCGGGTCAGAACCGGGGGGTCGTGTGGTCTAAGTTCCACTGCTACATGTGATGTATCATGCTGCTTGCCTAACTGTTTTTATCCAATTTGTATAAATTTAATAAAGTTTTCATATTTTTTACATATTTTTCATTGTGTGTTAACTCAGTGCCTAAAAAGTCCCACCCAAGGGGAACTCCTTTTGGTTTTGATGACAGAGGTCTGACGTATCAGCAAGTCTCACTCCTTTAGGCATGTTTGCTCCACTGTCTCTAAGTTGCGCAAGCTTCACTTGGTCTTTGTTTGTTCCCCATTCTTCAAGCATGCCTAGAAACATTTCTCTACTGTACTCAGCTGTGTGGGATCCTTGCATCACTTTTGTATTCAACACCAATTGCCTTTTCGTCCATCCGCTGTCAATGAAGTGGCATGTAAGAATGAGTAGTGACTCAGACTCTGTTTCTGACCAGCAGTCCGTCATGAATGAGCGAGTTGCCAGCATTCTCTGGTTGCAGCATAGCCTATACTTTGTCAACTACCTTTTGGTGTAGCTTTGCCAGCATTGTGGTTTGATAATACTTCTCACTCTTCAGTGTGTAGCTTGGCTCAAGCATGGACATCAACCGCTTAAATCCTTAGTCAGACACCATTGTAAATGGCTGGTTATCGGTGACAATCATCTCTGTGATTACTCTGTCCATCAGTTGGGATCTTCCATCTGAATATAAACAGTGACATCTGTTTTTTTCACAAACATATATTATTGTTATTTGGGATAGTGGAGGAGGTATTTCAAAATCGCATTGATATTCATTTTGTTTTTTCTGTGCTGCATGATACAATTCAATATGATGAACTCTTAGATGGGCCCAAAGATTTAAGATATTTTTGTTTTTTGCAGTTACTGATCCCATGCTTATTATGTTTGTACATGTGTTGCACACTGCTGCTTTTCCTTGAGAAGGTTGAGACGCAAAATAATCCCAGACCACACTTTTTTTACTCTCTCCTCCTCCATCTCCATTTCAACTTGAAAGACACAAAATAGATTAAAGAAATGGCTTGCTGAAGCTGCTGCTGGCACTGGCACCCTGTTGTGGGCTGGTGGCTGACGCCTGGCAGTGTGGCTAGTTTGGCGCCACCCTGTTATGGATGGCTGGCAGCATGACAGGACCAGACTGCAGCTGGCTGTAACACGAGGCTGTGGGAGGCGGCTGTAACACGAGGCTGTGGGAGGCGGTCTTAAGTGCAGTACACGCTGTGAAATGGCATCGCATACGGGGCTGCGCAGGGGTGGGAGGCGGCATTAGAAGGCAGACCGTGTGCGCGCAACATACGGATTGACGTCACTAAAATATCGGTAAATCAAAAGGCCGATTCCGATATATCGGGGAAAGTGCATATCTGCCCTCGATATATCAATGTTGTCGATAATCGGTCAATCTCTAATCACAGTCAGTAGGCCTGGTGAACAGGAAGGAAGATGCTGAACCCAGAGATCCAGGAGAACTGACTAGAGGGGTTGAGACACTGGAAAAACAGCAGCGTGAGTACAGGGGATCATCGTGTCTAAGGGCCTTACCAGGTGGGGGGCCACCCCGGAGTAGAGTAATCATAGGATGGGTGCGAGGCGAGTACCCGGGGGGGGGGGGGGGGAGCCAGTGCTGGCAGCCGCACTGCTGAAGTGAGCTGCCCGGGCTGCAGTAGACGCTGAAGGAACCTGAACCCCTGCATGACGAGCATGACCATCATGAGCACTCCAGCATCTCAAGGTTTTTGTACTTTTAATATTGTATGTAATAATTTATTTTATATATTTGTATTCATTTAATATCTTTTTATTGGTGACCTGGGTTGGAGGTGAAGGCCTAATGTGGGTTGAGGGGGGAGGGGTATGGAGGTGAAGGAAGGCCTAATGTGGGTTGAGGGTCGTGGGGGGGGGGGGGGTTGGAGGTGAAGGCCTAATGTACTGTGAAATGTGTGGTGTGGTGTGATGTGCTGTGTGGTGTGCTGTAAACATTTAACCTACTGATGCCTCAGTTAATGTAATTTTATTGGTATCTATTTTTATTTTTGAAATTTACCAGTAGCTGCATTTCCCACCCTAGGGTTATACTCGAGTCAATAAGTTTTCCCACTTTTTTGTGGTAAAATTAGGGGCCTCGGCTGTACTCGAGTATATACAGAATATATATAATCTATATTTCAAAATGGTTTATAGTGCAAAAAGTAAACGCAATGATGATCAAATACCACCAGAAGAAAGATCTTTTCTGTCGCTCATTGACAGACGTAGTCCTCTTTGATTCATATCAATTGGGTTATACTGCCCTCTACAGGAGTAGGACACTAGGCAGAAAAAAACGTTCTGGCTCCACCTTAGGGGCAGTCCCAGAGGGTATATCCTCTCTCTCACTTCTACAGGATGTTAGTTTTTTTCTGTCTAATCAGGACCTAAGTTCCTTGCTGGGATCTTTGGTCCTGGCAAGATTTTTTTAGAAAATTTTTTTCCTTTTTTAGGTAGTTTTCTCTCCAGTTTTCCTGTGAGATCTTCAAGCAAATCACGCCGGATCTGGGCGACGGGCTGGATGTTGAGATCCAGTGGTCACCCCAGCCGGCCTACGAGCGCGCGCAGGCCATAGCTCCGCGCTGGGTCGGCCGCGACACATTCAAGTAAGTATGCTGGAGCCGGGCGACGGGCTGGATGTTGAGATCCAGTGGTCACCCCGGTTCGGCCTACGAGCGCATGCAGGCCATAGCTCCGCGCTGGGTCGGCCGTGACATAGTCCCACTGGACGGGGACTGACCCTGCGAGTTAAACGTCTCACTTGGACGCCAAGAACCAGCAGAGTCACGGCGTCCGTATTGACAGCCCCCCACCTCGGTGGAGAGGGGTTCTGTTAAAGGAGGGTGCCCGTCAGTTCCGGTATGGTGAGTAGATGTTCCCCCTTCCCCCCTGTGGGGTTTATTGGGATACGGGCCCCTCTGTGTGTGGTCGGACCCATTTTGCATTAAGGTTCCCCCTTTAGCCTATGACAGGTGCACATATCTCTCTGTGATAGTGTGATTTAATTGGGAGCTAACGCTCCAGCAGGCTGACACTCCAGCAGGCTCGGTTTGGGAGCTGACACTCCAGCAGCCTTGGTCTCCAAGGAAGCCTGGTTTAGATTGACTATATTGAAATATAGGATGCTGGCATTTAGATAAGAGGCAAAGCGCCTACCTTATACTAGGATACAGAGGCGCCATACTCCCGCAGGCCGTACTTGCAGGCCGCCGCCAGCCTTTCAGAGCCGTTCGCCGGCTGTTGCAATCTTCCGGAGGAACCACACTAGATCGGCAGTCCGCCGCCATTTTGCTGTAGACGGCACGCTGCATTGTCTACAGAGGCCGCCCGCAGGTCACGCAGGCCGCCATTTTACCGTAGCCTGGTGTCTCCTGCATGGGGGTGGCCATGTTTGATGTGCCCAGCCTACCTCGAGGAGTAGCTGGGAGCGCCGGAAGGCGTGCAAAGGGGGCGGAGCCACTTCCTTTTACCCGGGAAAGCTAGTACAGGACTTCCCAGTCTGTATAGGACAACGCTGACAGCAGTTTGATAGGAACTTCTCTGCATCAGGTGGTGAGCCCTTGGGGTCTCTCTCTCTCTGTGGGGGTCAAAGAAGCAGGTACGCTGAGGGGCGCTATTGCGCTGGGGGATTACAGAAAAAAAAAAAAAAAAGATCTTTTTATTTTTTCAGATTTTTTACTGGCAAAGTGTCCTGGATTAACATGGACCCTGCCACGCATGTATCTCCACCTGATCCCCCTCGAGGTGGCTGCAGGACCCTCCAGTTCCCCACTTACTATTGATGCATTATCAGCGGTTTTGGAGTCTTTTGTATCCCGGGTGGAAGTGGCCTGTCAGGGACGGGGGGCAAGGAAGCGACCCCCGCCTACCCCTATTTCATCTGAAACTTCAGATTCAGAGTCTGAGCCTGTCACTGCAGGTGCAGGACCCTCATCTGGGGCTTGTGTCTCGGGTACTGTCTCTTCAGACAGTGAGGAGGATGTTTCGGCATCTACCATAGCCAGAGAGGAAGCGTTGGTGAACGCACAAATTGTATCTGTCCGAGAAACCTTAGGACTGTAGGTTACACCGTCGGAAGTAGCTGAGACTGAGATCCCTTTTGGTACTAATAAACGGACCAAAATGGCGAAAGTATTTCCCTTGCCCAAATGTTTTTAGTAATGTAATTAAGGAAGAATGGGGTCATACTAAACGAACCCCTGCTATTTCCAAACGCATTATTAGGCGTTATCCGTTCGAGGAATCTCTCCTCCAAAAAATGGACAGTACCACCTGGGGTGGATTCTCCAATATCCAGATTGAACAAAGGTACGGTTATCCCATTGGAGGATGCTCCGTCCTTCAAGGATCCAGTGGATCGTAAGGTAGAAGCTGTGTCTCGCGCCATCTTTTCCCCGATTGGGTCAGCTTTCAGACCAGTAATTGCTATTGGTCTGTTTTCACAAACTGTGACAGAATGGACCAAGTGGTTACGCCGGGACTTAGAGGGGAGAGACATCCCCCAGGCGGTATCAGATCTGCTGGAACAGATGATACAAGGGCTTCAGTTTGTCTGCGACGCTGCTCTAGACGCCACTCCATTATTGGGGCGAGCTTCAATTTCTGCAGTGGTCCTCAGGCGTACACTGTGGCTAAAGTGTTGGTCAGCGGACCAAGGTTCCAAGAAAGCTTTGGCTAATCTCCCCTTTCAGGGGGAGCGCCTATTTGGGGCCAACTTAGATGAGATTATCAAGGATCTCACTGGAGGCAAGAGCACTTTTTTGCCACAAAATACTAAGGGTAAAGGACCTCGTCAGAGACGGGGGCCTTCCTTTTCCGCTCATAAGAAATTTTCTCGCCCCACGGGCGACAAAGCAAAGCCCTCCAAAACTCCCTCAGGAGGTTTCAAGGGGCGCTGGTCGGGCAAACAAAAGTCCGGCTCTTCCAGACCTGAAGATAAGACTACTAAAGCCTGAAGGTGCGCCCCCACCCATACCTGGGGTGGGGGGACGTCTTCGCCGGTTTCCGGATCCATGGCTTTCCAGAATCCCGGACAAATGGGTTCGCGAAGTCATACGGTCAGGTTACAAGATCGAGTTTCAATCACTCCCACCGGTGCGATTCTTCCCTTCCAATATCAGACTATCCCCGGATCGCCTAGAGGCTTTGCGGGGGGCGGTCACGGATTTAATGCAACAAGGAGTGGTAGTCCACGTTCCTTGGACAGAGCGTTTTCAAGGGTTTTATTCGAACCTATTCACAATACCCAGGAAAGAGGGCAAGGTGCGTCCAATTCTGGACTTAAGAGCACTCAATCTTTTTGTCAAGATACAAAAATTCAAGATGGAGTCTATTCGCACAGTAGTGACCTCCCTGCATCAGGGGGATTTTTTAGCGTCCATAGACATCAAGGATGCCTATCTTCACATTCCTATTTACGCAGGACATCAGAGTTTCCTGCGTTTCTCCGTAGAGGAGAACCATTATCAGTTTGTGGCGTTACCCTTTGGTCTCGCCTCGGCTCCCCGGGTCTTCACAAAGGTGTTGGCCCCAGTGTTGGCTCTGTTGCGACAACGAGGCATATATCGATTCTAGGTTACCTAGACGATCTTCTACTCCGTGCGGAGTCTCCGCAGACTCTGTTACTAAACTTAGAGATCACCAGGATCTCTTTGCAAGAGTTCGGGTGGCTGGTGAACCTGCAGAAGTCTTCTCTGGTTCCCACCAGGAGGTTGGAATATCTGGGTCTAATTTTAGACACATCCAGGGCAAGAGTATTTCTTCCGGTGGGGAAACTCCGGAAGATTCAATCGACCATTCAGTTGTTACTATCCGACAACTGGCCTTCTTTTCGGACTTGCATGAGGGTCCTGGGTTTGATGGTGGCTTCCTTCGAAGCAGTACCATTTGCCCAGTCCCATACCCAAATCCTTCAAGGAGAGATTCTTCTCAAGTGGAACCGGAGTCCAGACTCCCTGGACAATCGGATCCGATTGAGCGAGCGGACCAGGGAGTCTCTGGTCTGGTGGCTTCGGTCCCCGATGCTCAGCCAGGGGAAGTCATTTCTCCCAATATACTGGACGATTGTCACCACGGATGCCAGTCTATCCAGGTGGGGAGGAATTCTGGGCCAATTATCTGCCCAGGGGCTTTGGTCCCTGGAAGAGTCCAGGTTACCGATAAATGTATTGGAACTGAGAGCGATCAGACTTTGTTCACTGGACCGAGCAGCTCCAGGGCAGCCCGGTTCGGATCCAGTCGGACAATGCCACAGCAGTGGCTTATGTCAATCATCAAGGGGGCACCAAGAGTGTCCTGGCGGCTTTAGAAGTGGCCAGCATTTTTCGTTGGGCGGAACGGTTTGTTCCAGCTCTCTCCGCTGTGTTCATTCCGGGGGTGGAAAATTGGCAGGCAGATTATCTCAGCCGTCAGATTCTGGATCAAGGGGAATGGTCTCTTCATCCAGAAGTTTTCCACCAACTGTGCCTTCGTTGGGGCACCCCGGATGTGGATCTGTTGGCATCCCGGCTCAACAGGAAGGTGCGAAGGTTTGTAGCTCGCTCCCACGATCCGCTAGCAGATGCCGCAGACGCGCTGGTCGCCCCGTGGGGGCAGTATCAGCTACTGTATGCCTTCCCTCCTCTCAGGTTGCTGCCGAAGCTTCTTCGCAGGATAGAGGTGGAGGGAATTCCAGTTATCCTGGTAGCTCCGGACTGGCCTCGTCGAGCCTGGTACGCCGACTTGGTCAGGCTGGTAGCGGACGTCCCGTGCCGACTTCCTCTCAAGGAAGACCTGCTGTCTCAGGGACCGATCTTCCATCCTGCTTTACAATCGCTGGCTTTAACGGCCTGGCTATTGAGACCCAGGTGCTGAAGGACAAGGGGTTCTCAACTTCAGTTATTCCTACTCTAATTAAAGCTAGGAAAGCGACTTCCAGAAAGATTTATCATCGCACATGGAAGTCTTATATTGCGTGGTGTGAATCTCTTAGGTTTCCTCCACGTTCTTTTTCGGTGAACCGTATTTTGGCTTTTCTGCCAACGGGGTTGAGCAGAAGCTGGCCTTGAGCACTATCAAGGGTCAGGTTTCAGCATTAGCAATCGCCTTTAGCTACTCATTCCTTGGTGCGGAATTTCATCCAGGGGGTGCGACACCTGGCTCCGCCAGTGCTTGCGCCTTTACCACCTTGGGATCTTAATTTGGTGTTGTCGGTTCTTCAGAAACCTCCCTTTGAAGATATTAGGAAGATTCCCTTGCTTACGTTATCCCAGAAGGTGGCCTTCTTGGTGGCCATCACTTCTGCACGCAGGGTGTCAGAACTGGCCGCATTATCCTGTCGTTCCCCATATCTGGTGGTTCATAGGGATAAGGTGGTTCTTCGTCCGAATCCATCCTTCCTTCCTAAAGTGGTTTCAGAATTTCATCTGAATGAGGATATTGTATTACCTTCCCTGTGCCCTAAGCCCAGCCATCATCGGGAGTTTGCTTTACACTCCTTGGATGTGGTTCGGGCGATCAGGGTATACTTGAAAACGACGGACTCGTTTCGCAAGACGGATTCATTTTTTGTGATCGCGGATGGCCCCAAAAAGGGGTTGCCTGCATCTGCCGTGACTATCTCCAAATGGATTAGACAGACGGTGGTACAGGCTTATTCTATTAAGGGTCGGGAGCCCCCTTTCCCTGTTAAGGCGCACTCCACTCGGGCGCTTAGTGCGTTATGGGCCTTTCGCCATCAGGCGTCAGTGCTTCAGGTTTGCAAGGCGGCTACTTGGTCGTCAGTGCATACCTTTTTGCAAAATTCTATAAAGTTGATGTGATGGCATCGTCAGATGCCTCTTTTGGCCGCAAGGTTCTGCAGGCCGCAATTTGAGGAGATCGGTGGTCTACCTCGAGGGTTTTTTTCTGTTGGATTTTTAGTTGAGTCTCATCCCTTTTTGTCTGATGAGCCTTTAAAACTTCTAGTTGGCACCGGTTGGGCCTCCTAGATTGGATTTTGATTTCCGTTAATCCCACCCCTCATTTGTGGCACTGCTTTGGAACGTCCCAATTGATATGAATCAGAGGACTACGTCTGTCAATGAGCGACAGAGAAAAATGGATTTTTGTAAGATCTTACCGTAAAATCCTTTTATCTTAGCTCATTGACAGACGTAGTACCCGCCCCTCTACTTTTGAGTTGGGTTAAATTCTCTGACACTGCTTTGTGACATAACTAACATCCTGTAGCAGAGAGAGAGAGGATATACCCTCTGGGACTGCCCCTAAGGTGGAGCCAGAACGTTTTTTTTCTGCCTAGTGTCCTACTCCTGTAGAGGGCAGTATAACCCAATTGATATGAATCAGAGGACTACGTCTGTCAATGAGCTAAGAGAAAAGGATTTTACGGTAAGATCTTAGAAAAATCAATTTTTTTGTAGGGGGAAAAAATGTATATATTTTATTTGGGTACAGCAGTTGTCGGGTAAAGTAACGCAGTGCCATGTCCCAAAAATGGCCTGGTCATGAGGGAGGGTAAATCTTCCGAAGGTCAGGTGATTAAACAAAAACCGGTTAAAGTGATTGGTGCCTTGCCAAGACTGCCCTGCAACCATGTGCAATACAGCGACTTTTCAGTGTTAAAACGGAACTGATAGGGAACATATTGCCTCTGTCATCTGTCAACTCCTCTCTGAAAAGCGATCCACCACAGATTGCTTTTTAGCACAGTGGCAAGGACTGCTACACATCTGAAAGAGGCCTCACTCTAGGAAGATTACATACGATTACAAAGTAAAATGGAAGAATACCTTGTTTGATATACTGTAACTCCCTGTGTCTATATTGTGTATATCTAGATAGGACTTTGTCATCAAATCGATATTCAGCAGGATTCTTCAGGATCCCCAAATGGCAAAAAAAAAAACTAAAGTGCACTTATCGTATTAAGGTGATGCCTACATTGTGAATTTGATGAGTTTCATTGCCCAGCTGTATTGCTGAAAGAATTCACTTTCTACTGTTTTGTGTTATGATCTGATCTCTCTTGTGAATTGCCTCCTCTCCCCTGCTTAACAATGTTCATCCTCTCATAGTTTGATTCACGAGTTCTGGTCTTATTTAGGAAAATTGGTTATTTGAGCTTTTGCATGTGCTATTTTTTATTTTTTTTTTTAATCCTCCGTTCATACTGTTTACTAGTTGTGGTTTCTCAGTATCCATGTTTTATAGCATGTGTGGTACATTGTGAACACTAGATGGTGCTAAAATCCTAAACTATACTTAAAGGAGGAAAAGAGTCACCTTTTGTTGATGAATTCATTAAATATTTCAAGGACACAACTTACCAGTATTTTTATTTTTTTTTCTGTTTCAGTCCCATGTGGCCAATAGCATGGCAGTGCGGTTCAGGGTTTGCCAACTTATTTATAAACTTCTGGTAAATTTACCTGAAAATGCTCAAATTGATGATGACCTGTTCGACAAGATCCATGATGCCATGCTCATCCGAGTGACTGACAGAGTTCCCAATGTGCGGATCCAGGCGGTTCTGGCGCTGGCCAGGCTCCAGGACCCAAGTGATGTTAACTGTCCTGTAACAAATGGTGAGCATTCTAGTGATGTGAGAGGTGACACTGATATCCTACAGACTGTTATCATAGTCTATGTAACGCATACAGAGGCTGACTAAAGAAACTGAAAAGATTCATACAAATTGTGTGACTATTCACTTCAATTATCCAATCATGTCTAGATGAAATAAGAAAATGAGGTTATTCTATACAATCGTATAAGTATACTTACTTCAGAAGTTAGAGACTTGTGTAGATTGATGGATCTGAAATTAGGTATGCACCGAAATAATTCTGGACCGAAACCGAAAATGCAGGATGCCCTTGGCCAAAAACCGAAACCGAAAATTACTTTTTCCCCCAAATAATTTTAAAATAGAACAGGGGCATACACCAAAAACAGGCAGGCATACACTTGTAACTGCCACCCTGTCACAGTATAGTGGTTAATTTAATTACCAATGGTATTTGTATTATGCAGCATAAGGGGGTTAATGTATTGCCACTGCTGGTCACTGATGAATTAGTGACTGACCAGTGGCAGTTAATTAACCCCTTTGTGCTGCATTAGTGCAACCAGTATCAGTGTTAATTAACACTGGTTGCACTGCTACTGGTTGCACTAATGCAGCACAAAGGGGTTAATTAACTGCCACTGGTCAGTCACTAATTTATCAGTGACCAGCAGTGGCAATACATTAACCCCCTCATGCTGCATAATACTAATACCATTGGTAAGCTGCCTCAGCGTCCCTCCCCATCCCAACAATTCAATCTCCTTACTGTCACTCTGCTGAGTGCTCCTCCGGTGTCCTTCATTCAAAAGAAGCGCCTCTGGCCGGCGGCCGCCTCCCGGTGATGTCACTACTACGATGTGTGTATGAATGAAGTGACACACCGGGCGGGAGGGCGGGCGAGCGGCCGCTAATAACTATAACTATGTGAGCGTTTCACCTCCCTGTCAGCGGAGATACATGCCTGACAGGGAAGTGAAGGCTCACATAGTTACAGCTATAAACGGCCGCTCCCCCCGCCCGGTGTCAGGTCAGTTCATTCACACACAGTCCCGCTGACAGTGAAGTGAAGGCTCACATAGTTGTATCTATTAGCGGCCACTCGCCTGCCCTCCCGTCCGGTATGACACTTCATTCATACACATCGTAGTAGTAGGGACGTCATTGACAGGCGGGCTGCTGGCCAGAGGCGGGACTTTTAAAACCTGCGCCCTCCTCCTTCCTCACGGCGGCCATTAATTTCGGCATTGTTAACCCATTATCGGCCGAAATGGGATAGGCTAATTTTTGGCCGATAATTTCGGTGTATCCCTAATACACACACACATAATGTATGTGTGTGTGTGTGTATATGTATATATATATATATATATATATATATATTTTTTTTTTTTTTTCCTAGACCTCTTGCTAATGCCCCCTTGTTTCATAGGGAATGGTGCGAATTGTGCATGATAGAGCTGACCTCAGGTTCTGTTTTGTGAGCTTTAAACATTTTTTTTCTTTTAAAAAAATAAGCATTGTTTTTCTCCATAGCATACATGCAGTTGCTGGAAAATGATTTGAATGCAGAAGTAAGAAGAGCAGTGCTATCCTGCATTGCACCCTCTGCCAGTACCTTACCAAAAATTGTTGGGCGCACTATGGACGTTAAGGAACAAGTGAGGAAACTTGCCTATGAGGTAAATTTTGGTAATGAGATGTTTTGTTTATGACTAATCTGGAATATAAAAGGACTTGATCACACAATTTCTGCAGATCTGCATAGATAAACACAGGCTCAATGCAAGGGCACATAGTAAAGATATTTTTAGTGTGTGCCCAGTTTACAGCACAACAAAGCGCTGTGGTGTGTGTGTAAAAATGCATACCGGCTGCATGTTTAATGCAATGCAACTCAATGCTCCGCATGTCACTGCAGCACGCCACAACATTCTGCTGTGCATATATTTGAATGAAGTGCCCTTTGTTTCCTTTTATGGGTACTAAAAAAAGGTAAACCGTGCATTGCGCAGTAATGCATTTCACCACCGCCTTATGATCCTTTTTTGTAATTTTTTTTTTTTTCTTCGCTAGTGGGTTTTTTTTTTTTTTTTTTTTTGTGAGGATTTTTTCATTACACCTTTGTGTGAAAGCCCTTCCACCCCGGGGCACTTTTCAAGCGCTTTGGCGCTAAAAAAAAAGCGCCTGAAAAGTTCACGAAAACCAATTCCTAATAAAATTAATGAATGCCTTCACACTGGGGCGGTGCGCTGGCAGGGCGGAAAAAAAAATCCTGCAAGCACTGTCTTAGGAGCATTAAAGCGCCTCAAAAATGTCTTTCTCTATTGAAATCAATAGAAAGCGTCCGAAAAGCGCCCTTAAAATGGTTCTGAGCGCTTTTGTGGTGCTTTTCAGGCATTAGCAGTGTGCCTTTTTTTTTTTTTTTTTTTTTATAGGAACTTGACTCAAAAATGGTTTCAAGAACCTTTTTGAGGCGCTTTCCATTCATTTCAATAGATAGGGGCGTTTTTGAGACTTTTTTTTTTTTTTTTTTTTTAGCGCTCCAAACGTGCTTCATAGATGCTGCTTGCAGGATTTTTTTCACTTTCCCACTGTGAAAGCAATTATTGATTTCAATGGGAATAGGTTTTTGTGAGCATTTCAGGCGCTTTTTTTTTTTTTTTTTTTTTTTTTGTTTTAAAGCGCTTGAAAAGCGCCTCAGTGACGGGGCGCTAAGCAGTAATGTGTTATCTTGACAACCACAAAAAAAAAATACATACACCTTCAGAAGGCTTCATTCATATATATGCAAATTGGATGCATTTTGAACCGCATCCAATTCTGACGTGAATCAAACCCATATTTTAGGGAGCCGGTCCACACAGTTGGGCAAAAAAGTATTTAGTCAGCCACCAATTGTGCAAATTCTCCCACTTAAAAAGATGAGAGAGAGGCCTGTAATTTTCATCATAGGTAGACCCCCACCAGGCTAAGAAGACTGAATCTGCAATAGGCAAGCAGCTTGGTGTGACGAAATCAACCTGTGGGCGCAATTTTTAGAAAATGGAAGACATACAAGACCACTGATAATATCCCTCGACCTGGGGCTTCACACAAGATCTTACCCCGTGGGGTCAAAATGATCACAAGAACGGTGAGCAAAAATCCCAGAACCACACGGTGGGACCTAGTGAAGGACCTGAAGAGAGCTGGGACCAAAGTAATAAAGGCTACCATCAGTAATGCACTACGCTGCCAGGGACTCAAATCCTTCAGTGCCAGACGTGTTCCCCTGCTTAACCAGTACATGTCCGGGCTCATCTGAAGTGTGCTAGAAAGCATTTGGATGATCCAGAAGAGAAGTGGGAGAATGTCATATGGTCAGATGAAACCAAAGTAGAACTTTTTGGTAAAAACGCAACTCGTCGTGTTTGGAGGAGAAAGAATGCTGAGTTGCATCCAAAGAACCCCATACCTACTGTTAAGCATGGGGCTGGAAACATCATGCTTTGGGGCTGTTTTTCTGCAAAGGGACCAGGACAACTGATCCCTGCAAAGGAAAGAATGAATGGGGCCATGTTTCGTAAGATTTAAGTGAAAACCTTCCATCAGCAAGGGCATTGAAGATGAAAAGTGGCTGGGTCTTTCAGCATGACAATGATCCCAAACACACCGCCCGGGCAACGAAGGAGTGGCTCCAGATCTCTACCCCATAGAAAGCCTTTGGAGGGAGTTGAAAGTCTGTGTTGCCCAGCGACAGCCCCAAAACATCACTGCTCTGGAGGAGATCTGCATGGAAGAATGGGCAAAAATACCAGCAACAGTGTGTGAAGACTAAAGGCTTGACGAAAATCGGACAAAATATCTTTTTTTTTTTTTCTTTTCTCTCTCTCTCTCTCTCTCTCGTGCTGGGGAGGGACGATAAAAATTTTGTTTGTCCCTCCATTTTTTTTTCGTTGAAAATGTCGGCACCGGCTGCTGAAAGTTGTGTACACATTTGCCGAAAATCTTACGATTTTACCTCGAACTGGAATTTTCAGCAGATTTTCTAATAGTGTGTACCCCGCTTTACAGAAAACGTTTGACCTCTGTTATTGCCAGCAAAGGGAATATAACAAAGTATTGATGAACTTTTTTTATTGACCAAATACTTATTTTCCACCATAATTTGCAAATAAATTCTTTAAAAATCAGACAATGGGATTTTCTGGATTTTTTTTTTTTATTTTATCTTAGTTGAAGTGTACCTATGATGAACATTACAGACCTCTCTTATCCTAAGTGGGAGAACTTGCACAATTGGTGGCTGACTAAATAATTTTTTGCCCAACTGTATCTGCGGTGCTGCAGCAGTGCAAATTTGTTGCGAATTTAGAAAAGAGCCCTGTGAGTTTTCTGAGCACTGCGGTATGATTTCAGATACAAATTTCAGGCTCATTGCCTTCTATGCGAACGCATCTCAATCGCACACATGATCTTTTTTTTTTTTAACTACGGTTTTTACCCCCCCCCCCCAAAAAAAAAAAAAATGGCGTGCTCCCCTCGATCCATACCAGGCTTTTTCTGGTTCACCATTTGTTTTTTTTGTTTTTTTTAAATCTGTAAAAAATCTGTACCAGATACCAGACCCTTATCTGAGCAATGCAGCCTAGCAGGCCAGGAAGGGGGGTGGGGGGGGGGGGTCACGAGCCATACCAGGCCACATGCCCTCAACATTGGGGGGGCATGTTGATGGGGGGGAAAGGTCTCTTGGAGGTGTTTTTTGGATTGAGGCAAGTACACACTGTAGGCTGATATGCTTGTGCATTTTTTTTGTCAAAGGTTTACAACCACTTCAACCATAGTAATTCAAATTGGGCATCCTTTTTAGGATTTGAGGCACATTGGCCACTAGGGTTTTAAGATTTCTGAATTAAAGGGAGCCATAATAACATCTTATGGCTGTAGCTTTTTAAAGGTGTTTGATCAATCTTTCTCTCTTTTTTTAAAGGTTTTGGCTGATAAAGTTCACTTAAGAGCGCTTACCATTGCCCAGAGAGTTAAGCTTTTGCAACAAGGACTTAAAGACCGATCAGGTGAGCATTCCACTGACTGCATACTTTCTAATGAATGCTGTGAAACATTCCCTTTGCCTTCAAATGGCTATTTTGGTAACCCCTGAGTAAAACCATTCAATGCCCCTGCACTGAAAATGTCACTTTAAGCACTTGGTTTGTCACAATCCATGTGTCTCATCACAGAGGCAGTGAATGGAATCATGCAGAAGAAGCTGCTGCAGTCGTGGTTGAAATACACAGAGGGGAACATCTTGGAGCTCCTTCATCGTCTGGATGTGGAAAATTCCCCAGAAGTTGCAGTCGCTGCACTCAATGCAATGTTTTCTCTGTCATCTCTTAATGAGCTTGTGGAGAAGTGCGAAAATATTGATGAAAGGTAGATGAATTTGTGTTTTCTCCATTTAGAACATGGCTAGAAAGCTTTTGTGCGGTTTATAACTTAACCACTTCTGGACAGGAAGGTTTTACCCCCTTAATGACCAGGCCATTTTTGCGATGCGGCACTGCGTTACTTTAACTGACAATTGCGTGGTCGTGCGACTGTACCCAAATAAAATTTATGTCCTTTTTTTTTTTTTTTTTTCCATAAAAAGCTTTCTTTTGGTGGTATTTGATCACACCTGTGTTTTTTTTTTTTTTTTTTTAATTTTTTGCACTATAAACAAAAACAGCCACAATTCTGAAGAAAAAAAAAAAACAGTATTTTTTTACTTTCTGCTATAAAACACAGCCCAAAAAAAAAAATCGAATTTCTCTTTCGTTCATTGACAGACACAGCTTCATATCTTTGACGGATTGGTTATGCTGCTCTCCTTAGGAGTAGGACACTAGGCAGAAAAGGGTTAGCAAAGCTTGACTACGCCTACAGGGGCAGTCCCAGGGGGCAAACTCCCACTTCCTGCTCTAGGATCTCAGGTTTTTTTTTTTTCCTGCTTAGTCAGGAGTAAGGACCTAGGTCCTGGCATTTTTTCCTTTTCAGTTAAAAAAAAAACAGCAATAAACAAAAGGAAATAAGTTCAGTTAAAAAAAAAATTTTTTTCCTTTTTGTTTGTTGCTATTATTTATATATATATATATATATATATATATATATATATATATATATATATTTTTTTTTTTTTTTCTTGCTGTGCTTTGGGATGTTTCATTGGTCAAAGACAATATGAAGCGGTGTCCATCAATAAAAGAGGGAACTGGATTTTTGTCTTACCGTAAAATCCTTTTCTCTGATGTTCATTGACTGACACAGCACCCATCCCTCTGTGGAGTTGGGTTATGTATTATTCTGATACTGCTTGTTACAAAACTGAATCTTAGAGCAGGAAGTGTGAATATACCTCCTGGGACTGCTCTATAGGCGTAGTCAAGCTTTGTTAACCCTTTTCCGCTTAGTGTCCTACTCCTAAGGAGAGCAGCATAACCCATCGGTCAAAGAAGATATTAAGTGGTGTCCGTCAATGAACATCAGAGAAAAGGATTTAACATTAAGACAAAAATCCAGTCTTTTTGCATCATTTTAGGCCTGAATGTATTCTGCTACATATTTTTGGTTAAAGAAAATCCCAATAAGTGTATATTGATTAGTTTGCGCAAAAGGTATCGCATCTACCAACTAGGGGATAGATTTATGGCATGATTTATTTTTTACCAGTACTAACGATCAGCGGTTTTTTTAGCAGGACTCCGCGACATTGCGGCGGACAGATCGGACACCTGACACTTTTGAGAGGACCAGTGACATTACTACACTAATCAGTGCTAAAAATATACCTAGTTACTGTACTAATGACACTGGCAGGGAAGGAGTTAACACCAGGGGCGATCAAAGGGTGAAGTGTGTCCCTAGGGGATGCTTTCTAACTGTGTGGGGGATGGTCTCACTAGATAAACCTAGAGGTCTCTGTTGCTAAATAGCCTTGTTTACATAGGCAGACAGCCGTTCTGTCTCTATGGGGAGTGATCGCGGATGGCTGGAGGACATTGCGTCCACCGGACCCGCTGCATGTCCCCACTGGCTATTACATGAAACAACGTACAGGTACGTTGTTTCATGCAATAGAGCCGACCTGCCGCAGTTTATGTACTGCTGGCAGTCAGCAAGTGGCTAAGCAAAACTTTTTTCCATTTAAAGGGTGATGACGTGTTTAAACCACCATCTGGTTTTTATTGCCACCAGATCACTAATAGAAGGAAAACCTTCCAATCCGGACACTCATTCTTGTGACAGCTATCTTAGAGGTTGTAAACCCCAAATGTTTTTTTTTTTCAACATGCAAGAGAAACACCTAATGAGCTAGTATGCATCACATACTAGCTCATTATGAAATGCCTTGGAACGAGCCCCCACCATGCCGGGGGCTAGACTTATTATCTAGACTTATTATCTATATACTTTATACTCTCTTTAGGCATTGAAGGGATTTAATCAGTATGACAGTCAGGCAACTAGCATTTTTAAAAGTATATTCGTAAAGGTAGCTTATTCTCCCCACTGTTTTTGTATGTTAACTCTAGGATTGCATCCTGCTTTCAGTTCCCAAGGGGCAGAAAGACCATGTAGTGTCGCATATAGTGAGATATGAAGTTGCATAGCAACAGCATTCTTGTAGCTTAAATGCTGATGCAGCCAATGTATTTTCTTTCTTTAGGAAACTCATCCCGCTGGATACTTTGACTCCAGAAAATGTTTTGTATTGGAAAGCACTTTGTGAGTATGTTAAATCCAAAGGTGACGAAGGCGAGGCTGTACTAGAGCAAATTTTACCAGAGCCAGCGGTGTATGCGGAGTATCTGTTAAGGTAACAATCTCCTATTGAAGTAACTGAAACCGTAATATATTTCTATTTTTATGCAGAAAACATTTATTGGAGAAATGTCACAAGCATTCATCCAGGCTGCAGGATTTTCCCCCGTATTTTCTCTAATACCAGGACTTCCTTTGATTGTCTACGCCATCTAGTGGCCTATATGCAGTATACTTTTCTGAAATACCTCAAACAAAGTATACTTTATATTGGCCACTAGATGTAGCACACACCAGACGCAGCAGTGTTTACTCCATAGGGCACTGTAAGGAACCCACTATGCACTACAGAGTGTTCTCTGCAAAATGCTGCAAAGTACAGTCTTGGATAGAAGAGCATGGTCACATGATTGGGTGCCTTTATTTCTCCTCCTGACAGTTTTTGCTGCGGTATTTGTTACTGCTGTGGTACTGAGCTCTGACTTCATCTGCTTAGTGGACTGTCATGTACTCGATGCTCTTTCCTACCATACAGCGACTAGGGAAGCATCTTGCTTCTGCTTGTAAAGAACTGCATGGATTGCAAGTTTGTTTCTGTTGCCTGCCTATGGTGCCTTTTAGCCTCTACCTTGCTTGCATTGTGTTGTGTGCAGCCTGGAATGTTATCTTCTGATATTTAGAATCAAATCTTTCTCTGAGTCCTCCACTCTTATCAAGTGTGGCTGAGCCCTCTCACCTGTCAACTGAAGTTTTTACCATGATCGAGAGGTTTTCTTTTTTATCCCAATTACCCAGTTATTTGCTGAGGCCACTAATACGCTCTTCCCCTTTCCTGCGGATTTTAATATTTGATTTACCTGTGGCCTTAGCGACTTCTGCACCATTGGCCACAGAGACTGATTTGCTCCATTTTTTTCACTGAGCTTGTCCCTAAGAAGTCACAGTTTACTGCTATTACTGTTAAATTAAGGGAGACTGTTACAGCGTGCACCACTCTGAAATTGAAGGATTGACCTCTTGCTTCTTTTCACAGACGGTACTCCAATGTTTTTGTAACAAGTGTGCAAATACAGCTACAGTTGCCTCAACTATGTACCGATGTTAACAGATATTTAAAACTTCTTAGGCTCTAAAAACTTTCCCTTTCCTCCCCACTTTCCAATTTCTCTATGGAGATTGGATACATCCTGGCAAGCTGTTGGATATCCTTAAACACTAATTAGCCTTATACCTGTTTAGTGTTGATTTCATGCAAAATTGGTTTATTCCACTGTGGATCAAGTGATGTCCCAACCTAACAGGGCGCCTACTATTCTGGAGGCGGCTCCTGTCTTTAGGAACCCAATCAACAGCCAGCTGGAAGACCATCCTAGAGTTCTGTTCTTACTAATAGGCCTTGCCCTTCATCCTATTTGGCGGTCACTTTACTTTATCAAACCATGTTCCTTGAGAAATTGAACTGCTGCTGAGGTTAATTCCTTTCTTGCAGCGGATGGCTATACTAGTAAATTTCAGTTTTGAGTCTCCCATCTTTTTCTGCATGTCTCATATCCGTGTATATGCATAGTAGGGATGCACCGATCCGATATTCGGATCGGATATCGGCGCCGCTATGGCCATTTTAGATGGATCGGGGGATTGGTAACATTGACCGATCCACTGGCCGATTTGGTTTTTGCTTGGTAACGGCTCAGCCATCCCTTACTAGGTGCAGTAGTAGTAGTATGGGATGGGAGCCGCTACTTCCTGTATAGGTCCAGCTCACAGGCGGAGTGATATCAGATGCACTCCACCTGTGAATGGAGGAACCGTACACATGAAGCAGCGGCTTTGCTCTGTACTGCAGCCGCTTGCTTTGTGTGTATCTCCGGATCGGTTCCAGTATTGGCGATTTCACAATGCCAGATATTGGTATCGGGTCCAAAAAAGTCGGATCGGTGCATCCCTAATGCATAGGGCCTTTGTCTAATAAGCTGAACTGTAGAACCCTTGTGTAAAAATAGTTTTGACCTTCATGGTCTTTTAGGGCAGTGTCTCTACACATCAACTCTTACAAAATTGTAAAGGATGCTATTGATGGAAAGAGAATCCATCTTCCTGGGAGGAAAAAATGTATTCGGCAAAAGAAACCCAAGGATCAGCGTGCGAAGTCTTTTTCCTCCCTCCTTGTCAAGATTTGTCCCTTTTTGTTTATCCAGTCCCACGACCCCCTTGCTAGTCCAATGTATCTGCAAGAAAGTAAGGCAACCCTGAGATTAAGCCTCATTTTAGATCTTGCTGGAAATTCCTCCTGGCAAGGAAAATCCTGGAGTTAGAAATGTTACTGATGCTTCAAACCCAGGGTTTTTTTTTTTCTTCGATACCAGGAAGCCACAATCGGGAACCTGACTAGGCCAGCATTTTACCCCATTTTGATTCTTTTAACAAGCTTTGATGTCAACAGAAAATCACTGGTTTTCAAAAGAATGTGTTGCATTATAGTGCATTCCAACATGCTGGTATTGGCTGTGTTGACATTCAAGTAATTTATTTTTCAAAACTGCAATGCTTACCGCTAGTGTTTACCAATGTGTTTGGGTACAGATAAGTCCTTAAAGTGATATTAAAGCCTCCAGTTAAAGTGCTCACTGTAAGAATTGCTTGGTATTTTTTCCTCTTCCTGTATGAAACATTGCCTTTTATTCAGGTTAATTCTGTAACTGACTCCTTTCACCCACTGTGTTCTATGAAGCCACCTGTACATGCGTGGTCTTGGTTGGCTGTCAGTGCAAACTCAAAACACCATGGGCAAGCCATTCACCTGCTTCCTCCTTTAGAATCTTAGAATTCCTGTGAATGGCTTCTAGCACTGGAGCTTGTCATGCAAGCACTCAAGCCTGCACTTCTCTTTCTAGAAGTCCAGTAAAGAGGGAAGTGCTGAGACTTGGAGCTGATGGTGGTGAACAGCAAAATGGATCTAAAAATGTACAGTCCTCTTTCAGTGCATCCTTAGAATGTCTTCATTAAAAAAAAAGTTTAATATAATAATAATGGGTAAGAATCCCAGTACTGATTTTTTTTTTTTTTTTTATTGCAAAAGCGGGGCCTAAAAAACATTATTTTTTTTTTTTTTCTTTAGTTATCTTCAAACTCTTCCTGTACTAACGGAGGAAGAAAAAGCAGATATGACTAAAATTGAAGACCTGATGACTAAAGCATTCATTGGGCAGCAGCTGATTCATATAATAGGCTGCCTGGATACCAGTGAAGAGGGAGGAAGGTAGGTCAAAATGGCTTATTTGGTGTTATGTCACTTCACTTTCACTATAGAAACCTTCCCACGTTCTCCTATTTCTCTGCTACCTTTTTACAAACCTCCAGAAATTCTGAAGCATTAGTTGTAGCTAATGTGCTACACCTTAGAAAATGTTCTTGATTATTCTGACATCTGCCTAATTATGTAATCTGATAACACAGGAGCTGCAAAAACTTCAAAAAAATCTGCATTTCTTCACTAGATAAAAAAGCCTGTTACCACTGACAAAATACAGTTTACAGTTGTCAAAATAAGCCATATGGTTGCTGGTGTCTAAAATAGGAAGGAAGTACTGAGCTCTGCACAAACTTAGATCTCCGAATAGCTACAATTTTGCCTCTGAGGTAGAGATGCAAACTTGTAGGTTACCGGATAAAACTTTGCTCTTTGAGCAAAGAAGAAATCCAGAGACTGACAGTCCCTTGCTCTCTGCTCACAGAATGCTAAGAACTGAATGATCAGTGGTCTTTGATCGCTCAGTTCTCAGTGCAGAGCTGGCGGGGACAGATTCAGCATCAGATCGATGCTGCATCCACCTAGGTGAGTTCAATTTTTTTTTTCTAAAACCCAAACTTTTCTGTGAAGGCCCCCAGCCTGAAGGGGCGCCCTCGCCCGCGTCTGGGGTGGGGGGGGGGCGTCTTCACTTCTTCCAGATCCGTGAACCTTACTCATTCTGGACAAATTGGTCCACAAACTGATTTGTTTACAAGATCGAGTTTCGGTCCTTGCCTCCGGCAAGGTTCTTTTCTTCCAACTTACGTCTGTCTTCAGAGCAGCTGCAGGGCCTCTATGGAGCAGTGCTGGACCTGTTGGCACAAGGAGTTATTGTGCCGGTTCCAGAGTCGGAACGTTTCCAAGGTTTTTATTCAAATCTGTTTACAGTTCCCAGGAAGGAAGACGAGGATCGTATGATCTTGGATCTCAAGGCTCTGAACCACTTTGTGCGGGTTCAGAAATTTTGGATTGAGTCCATCCACACAGTAGCTTTCCTGCATCAAGATCTGCAGGCCTCTATCAATCTCAAGGACACTTGCCTTCATATTACAATATATGTTGGTCATCAGCATTTTCTTAGTATTGCAGTGGGCGAGGAGCACTTTCAATTTCGTGGCGTTACCCTTTGGTCTTGCTACAGCTCCTCGAGTGTTCACAAAGGTTTTGGCCCCTGTTCTGGCCTTGCTATGGCAGAAGGGGATTGCGGTACTAGGCTACCTGGACAATCTGCTTCTGCGTGCAGAGTCTTCCTCTGCTCTAGAAGCCGTCTTGGACGTTATGGTGCGAACTCTGCAGGGGTTCGGGTAAACACTGATTTTTCAGAAATCTGCACTGTCTGTCCACAAAGCTGGATTACCTGGGTCTGACGCTGGATTCAGCATCAGCCCGAGTGTTTCTTCCTCAGACTAAACTTCTGAAGCTACATGATGCTGTTCGGCTCCTATTGTTCAACCATCGATCGTCACTCGTTCCCCGGCTTTACATCTGGGAAAATCTTTTCTTCCCCTGTATTCTGTAATCACCACGGATGCCAGTCTGCCCAAATGGGCAGGGGTCTTGGTAGTGTGTTTGGCTTAAGGTGTCTGGACTCAAGAGTCCAGGTTGCCGATCAACATCCTGGAAATTTGGGCTATCAGACTTTGCCTCAATAGTTGGATCGTATGCAGGGATGCCCTGTGAGGATACAATCGGACAATGCTATGGCTGTCTCATATGTCAATCGTCAAGGGGGCACAAAGAGTGCCCTCCCATCCCGGGAAGTGGCCGGCATCTTGAGGTGAGTAGAACGTTATGTTCCGGCCGTCTCTGCTGTGCACATTCCTGGGGTAGAGGTTTGGCAAACCTCTGTCGGCAAACGTTGGCTCCGGTAGAATGGTCTCTTCATCCAGAGGTTTTCCAACAACTGTGTCTTTGGTGGGGGGACCCCTCGATGTGGACCTGCTGGCTTACCGTCTCAACAGGAAGGTGCAGAGGTTCATGTCAAGGTCTCTGGATCCTCTGGCTGATTCCACAGATGCTCTGGTGGCCCCTTGGGGTCAGTATTGTCTGATTTACGCCTTTCCTCCGATACAACTCCTGTCGAGACTACTACGCGGAATCGAGGTGGAAGTAATTCCAGTCATTCTGGTGGCACCAGACTGGCCTCATCGGTCTTGCTAAGGCTGGTAGCAGACGTCCCTTGGAAACATCCTCTCAGAGAAAATCTTCTGTCTCAGGGACTAATCTTCCATCCTGCTTTATGATCACTGGCTTTAATGGCATGGCTATTCAAAGACAGAGGGCTGTCAGAGTCGGTGATTCCTACGCTGTTGAAATCTAGGAAATCTATTTTCAGGAAGATTTCTCATTGAGTTTGGAAGGCATACATTAATTAAGTTTGTCTCGGTGGTTTCACTTAAATGAAGATATCGTTACCCTCCTTATGTCCCAAGCCAAAACATCTTAAGGAAATTGCCTTGCATTCTTTAGATGTGGTAAGGGCGATTTGGGTGTACCCTGGCGGTGACTGAACCGATTAGGAAATCCGATTCTTTGTTTGTTCTTATGGATGGACCATGTAAGGGGCAGGCCGCATCTGCTGCGACCATTTCCAAGTGGATCAGGCAGACGGTGGTGCAGGCCTACTCCATTAAGGGTCAGGTTCCTCCTTTCCCTGTTAAAGCGCATTCTACTAGGGCGCTTAGTGCCTCCTGGGCCTTCCGTCATCAGGCGTCAGTGGTTCTGGTGTGCAAGGCGGCTATGTGGCTGTCTGTACACACATTCACAAGATTTTATAAGATGGATCTTCAGATGCAGCGTTTGGCTGCAACGTTTTGCAGGCTTCCGCTTCTTGAGGCTTCCGCTTCTTGAGGCTTCCGCTTCTTGAGGCTTCCGCTTCTTGAGGGTTACAAGTTTTCCTGGTGGTGAGCTCCAGTTCCTAGTTGAGCTCCTGTTACCTGGTTGACTATGTTTAGCCTTGTTGGGAATTCTGTGTTTTTTCCCACCACTCATGTTGACACTGCTTTGGGACATCCCAATGGTCTGAAGACTTGAAGCTGTGTTTGTCATTGAATGAAAGACAAAACTAGATTTGTCTTGCCATAAAATCCTTTTCTCTGAGGTTCACTCAGACACGGCACCTGCCGCTGTTGGGGTTGAGTTATATGTTCTTCTTACACTGCTTGTTAGAAACTGGAGTCCTACAGCAGGAAGTGATGGTATACCCTCTGGGACTGCCCCAGGGGCGTAACCAAAAAGGTTTCCGCCTAGTCCTACTCCTGAATAGTGACAGCATAATACCCAATGGTCCAAAGACCTGAAGCTGTGTCTGTCAGTGAATGAAAGAGAAAAAAAATAAATACATCCTCCAAAGAGGAACAGGTCCTTAGCAGTCTGAAAAACCTTGAGACCAAGGGAAGCATGCACAGATGCCAACACATCCACTTTATAAAAAGGGTATACTATCACTTCCTGCTGTAGGACTCCAGTTTCTAACAAGCAGTGTAAGAAGAATATATAGTTCAACCCCAACAGAGGCAGGTGCTGTGTCTGTCAGTGAACCTCAGAGAAAAGGATTTTACGGTAAGACAAAAATCCGTTTTTTTTTTTTTTTGGGTGGGCTCCAGTTGTTTGGTTGAGCACCCGATGCCTGATTGGCTAGCCTTGGGAATTTTTAGCTGTTTCCCACCCCTAATGTTTAGCACTACTTTGGAACATCCGAATGGTTAAGAATACCAGAAGCTGTGTCCGTCAATGAACAAAAGCGAAAATTGGATTTTTGACTTACTGTAAAATCCATTTCTCTGATCATTGACGGACAGAGCACCCACTCCTCTGTGGAGTTATAATTCTCCTGACACTGCTTGTAACAAAACTGAGTGGCTATAGCAGAGGGGGGGGGGGGGGGAGTATACCCCCTGGATGGTATGCCAGAATTTTTTTCTGCCTAGTGTCCTACTCCTGTAGAGGGCAGTATAACCCAATGGTTAAGAATACCAGAATCTGTGTCCTTTAATGAACATCCGATAAATTGATTTTACGGTAAGTCAAAAATCCCTTTTTTTTTTTTTTGGCAAACGTAGCCAATATGACTAATTTCTCCTGGCTGTCATGCTAAATCCACTGGCTTTTAACATTTCTGCATTACTGACTTGGAAAAATGTAGATCAGACGTTCTAACTTCTGCTTGTTGCAGGCCAGGCTCAAAAAATGATAGATTGCCAGTAGCAAGCATTTCAAAATTAGGTTGGTTAGTAGTAATGCCCATGCTTCTTTTGGTAAGCAGAAGGTTCCTTTCAAGAGTGGGTTAAAGCTTTCTTAGAGCCCTGGTGCCCAACCTGTTGCCTGAGGTACTCGCGCATCCCTTTTTGTCTTTTTTTTTTTTTTTGTTCAGGGCCCTGCTGATCAGTTTTCCTACCGCCCCGGTATAGCAGTAATTTCAAGCAGCCTATAATGTCTCCAGTTTAAGACTGTCTCCTGAAGCATGTCCCCAGTGTACAAGTCTGCTGTCTTTGACCATCTCTTGTATCATGTCTGCAACCTCTGACCATCTCCTGTATGGTGTCCATAGTCTTTGACTATATGCTGTTGTGTGTCTGCTGTTTCTGATAATGGACATTCAATTACTTTTTTGTGGCCATTTGGTAATGACGGAGGCCACATTTGAGTTCCCCATATGAAGAGAGTTGACAACCACTGGTCTAGAGAATAGAGAAAAAAAAAAGTTAGAAGTTGACTATCAAAAAAGAACCGCAAAATGCATAAGGTTCGTACACAAAATGGCAGGTTAACATGGCCCATTGCGATAGCATAAAAACTGGCTATTTCTGTGAAAATGCTTCACACGGGGGTGGGGGGGGGGTTAGAGGGAGAGAGAGAGAGAATGTCCTATGTCCTTTATCCTTCTCTACAAAGCAAAGTATGGTAAACAGGTTGGGGGGGGGATATTGGTTTAGGCTGGTGTGTAAGCTTTCAAAGTTTCATTGTGGACCTTATTTTGTCAGTGGGAATGATGAAATGGATGGGGGTCACAGATTTTTATTTTTTTTTTTCCAAGAATTGCAAATGCTAGGCTTAAGTGTCTTCCCCCCAACTGAAAGAAGGTAAAAGGTTGATTGTATTTAGTAATTTTAACAGTAAAAATCCTCCTTTTCAGTTTCAAATTTTATTTTTTTATTGTGTAACTAATGTAAAAATCAACAATAGACTGCATAAAAAAATTACATTAAGGTATTCTTACAATAGTTTTACTATGATCAACCTTGCTTTGAAAGTTGGCATGTTTATTTTCCAGAAAACGTCTTCTTGCGGTATTACAAGAGATACTTATCATGCCCAATGTTCCAACATCATTTATATCCCCTTTAGTGGACATCCTACTCCGCGTTATAAAGGATGACGACCGTAGAATCGTAACTGTAAGTAGCAGAATATATAAAGACAGAGATCAATTTATTGATACCTTACATGAAAAAGAACCATCAATTTGCTTTGAAACTGACAAAGTAATTAGCTTCTGGCATTGTTTACTTCATAACATATTTAAAAAAAAAAAAAAAAATCAACCTTTGGCATGGACAAAAATGATGGTTACCATAACCTAATACTTTTTTGCACAGCCTTGGGAGGAAATCCCAGTAAAATCATTTCTGTAGCTATCTACAGCTGTAAATGTAGCTTTCTACAGGGTACCTTCTTCGAGCTACAGAGTTCAGATCTTTCCATTTGATGTTTGATAGGATTTAGATCAGGGCTCATAGAAGACCACTTCAGAATGTTTTGTACGCAATTCTTGAGTGTTTTTATTTGTGTTTTTTGGCTCATTATCTTGTTAGCACCCATGACGTGGCTGAGACAGCGTTTCTGACACTGACAGTATGTTGAGGTCTCAGAATTCCTTGATAGTCTTGAGATTTCATTATACCCTACACCAGGGGTAATGAATTAAAATTCATGAAGGTCCAGTAGGTAAAATTTTCTTCCAACCGAGGTCTGAATCCTAGGTTTGGCTCTCAATGGCATCTGCACAATGCGCAAACATGGCGCGTCTTTACGAGTGCCACATCACATGGTGCCACAGTACCATGCAGCTTGGTACAGCGCAATTAAAAAGAAAAAAAAAAAAAAAAAAAAGGTCAGGGACTTATTTTTCTGCGTTTCTGCTTACAAGGCAGCCCACTGAAATAAATGGGCCGCCTACACGCGTTACGCAATAATGTGAACCTAGTCTATGATCCTTCACATCACAATCCTTTTTTATTACATCAGTGTTCTCAGTCCCCCTGTACATCATCCCCCCTTCACATTACAGTCCTCAGCCCTTCACATTTTTGTCAGCGGCCCCCCTTTATATCACCCCCTACTTTAAATTGCAATTCCAAGCCCCTTTCATATCACCCACCCTTCACATTCCTGTTCTCGCCCCCTTTATAGTACCCCTCCTTCACATTGCAGTCCCCAGCCCCCCTTCACATTTCTGTCCTCACCCCCTGTACAGCAGCACCCCCTTCACATTCCTGTCCTCATCCTCTTTATAGCACCCCCTTCACATAACTGTCTCCCCCCCCCCCTTATAGCACCCCCTTCACATTCCTGTCCTCATCCTCTTTATAGCACCCCCTTCACATAACTGTCTCCCCCCCCCCCTTATAGCACCCCCTTCACATTCCTGTCTCCCCCCCCCTTTATAGCACCCCCCTTCACATAACTGTCCTCACCCCCTTCTTAGCACCCCCCTTCACATAACTGTCCTCACCCCCTTCTTAGCACCCCCCTTCACATAACTGTCTTCCCCTTTATAGCACCCCCTTCATATAACTGTCACCCCCTTTATAGCACCCCCCTGCATATAACTGTCCTTCCCCCCCCTTATAGCATCCCCCTTCACATAACTGTCCTCCCCCCCCCTTTATAGCATCCCCCTTCACATAACTGCCCCCCCTTTATAGCACCCCTTCACATAACTGCTCCCCCCTTCATAGCACCTCACTTCACATAACTGTCCTCACCCCCTTCATAGCACCTCACTTCACATAACTGTCCCCCCCCCCCCCCTTTATAGCATCCCCCTTCACATAACTGTCCTCCCCCCCCCCCCCCCTTTATAGCACCCCCTTCACATAACTGTCCTCCCCCATTTTATTGTGCCCCTCCTTCACACTGCAGTCCCCAGCCCCCCTTCACATTCCAATCCTCACCCCCTTTGTAGAACCCCACCCCCCTTCATATCACTCCTTTACTTTCCTGCCTCTTTGATATCACCCCTCTTTCCCCCTTTACATTAGCAGTGCCTCTTCCCTGTCCTACCTTAAACAGGGCAAGCGTGGCTGACATCGGAGGCACAGCAGCTGACTTCGGAAGTGCAGTAAAGGGATGGACGGAGGGCTGGACCTGCCCCAGGTAACTGATTAGTTGCTAGAATACAGGGCAGTTTTAGCAACCAATCAGTTAACTGTACCAGCCCCTGTCCTCCGTGAATCACTGCGCTGCTCCTCCGATGTCAGCTCTGTAAAGACAGAGCTGCGGCAGCAGAGGGAAAAAGCAGATCCTAAATGGCGCGACCGCTGCGGGGCCGGACGGAACATTGATTGGGTACGGACTTGGCCCGCGGGCCGCCATTTAGTGATGCCTGCCCTACACAGACTAAATGTGCCCTTGCCATACATAGCACAGCAGCCCCAAAACATAACCAAGCTTTCTTAACCACTTAAGCCCCGGAAGATTTTACCCCCTTCCTGACCAGGGGGTATTTTGCGATTCGGCACTGCGTGACTATAACGGACAATTGCGCGGTCGTGCGACGCTGTACCTAAACAAATTTGGCGTCCTTTTTTTCCCACAAACAGAGCTTTCTTTTGGTGGTATTTGATCACCTGTGCGATTTTTTGATCACGCGCTATAAACAAAAAAAGAGCGTCAATTTTGCAAAAATAGCAATATTTTTCACATTTTTTTATATGAAATTTCCCCCAAAAAAAATGTAAAAATCAAAATTTTTAACATTTTCGGCCAATTTGTTTTATGCTACTTATGTTTGGTAAAAAAAATCGCAAAAAGCGTATTTTGATTGGTTTGCGCAAAAGTTATCGCGTTTACTAACAAAGGGAAAGATTTTTGTCATTTTTTTTTTTTTAACGCGTAATGGCGGCGATCTGCGATTTTTTTTTTTTTTTTTGCGGTACTGCGACATTGGGGCGGACAGATCGGACCCTTGACTGACATTTGTGACACTTTTGGGGTTACCAGTGACATTTCTACAGTAATCAGTGCTATATATATGCACTGTTACTGTAAAAATACACTGGTAGTGAAGGGGTTAACTTTATTTGGGAGGGAGGGGCTGGGTGTATCCCTAGGGGCGTGCTTTCTACTGTGATTGGCTGTGGCTTGAGCTGTAAGGACACTGATCAACGGATCTACATACTAGATCCGTGTGATCAGTGTCTTTACAGCGAGGAGAATGACAGGTGGCTTGTTTACACAAGCTGCCTGACATTCTCCCTCTCCCCCGCCGATCGCCGAGTGACCGGCGGACATCGGGTCTGCTGGTCACACGCGCGGGGGGGGGGTCCGTGACCACGCGGGAGCGGGAGCGCGCCTCCGGCGGCGCGCGCTCGCTCCCTAGACCCTCACAAGCTAGTGACCCTGTGAGGGGCTGACTGCCGACGTAGATCGGCGTTAGGCAGTCGGCAAGTGGTTAATGTTTCACAGACAGGACTGTGTTCTTTTATTTGAAAGCTTCTTCCTTTTTTTGCCAGTAAAAAAAAAAAAAAAAAAAAAAAAAAAAAAGTTTGTCTCCTCTGTCAAAAGAACATCCTCTCAGAAGCTTTGGGACTTGTTTTACTGGGCATATATCACTCAAAAAGCAACAGATGGTGGGATCAGGTCCTGATGCACCTCAACCTTTGAGTTCAGCTTGTATCTCTTTGAAAGTTTTCGATGAGTCTTTGGGGTTGATTTCCTAAGACTGGAGAATAGGGATCGGCTGATATAGTTTTTTCAGGACCGATACCGAATTTTTTCCCACCCTTCAGGTTGATAACTTATATTAGGTGCCGATATTCTGCACATTTAAAGTATTTTTGGTTTTACACTGTCCTTGAAAAAAAAAAAAAAAAAAATAACTTGGTGTCACAAGGAATGCAAACATCCCTGTGACAGTAATAGGCAGTGACAGGTATTCTTTATGGAGGGATCTGGGGTCTAAAAGACCCCAAACCCCTCCTCTGCACCTAAAAGCATTCAAATCACCAAATTTGGCTGCTTTTTGAATGCTGTCATTTTTTTTTTAAATCTGGCGCCTTTAAGGCTCCAGTACCCGGAAGTGATGTCATGACATCACTTCCAGGTTTTTACATCAGAAAACCTGATCAGAGCCGAATGCAGCTTTGTTCGGGCCTTCGGCCAGCCAGCGGACATGCAGGCTGGTCGCTCGGGTCTCTCGGTGGGACAGGACGTCCCCTCCCACTCCTTGTAACGATAATCAAGCAGCTGCTCAGCCGCATCGGATGTCATTACAAGAAAGCCAACCATGGGCTCTAAACGATACCGGGGTGATGCCTGTAGTTGCAGGAATCACTCCGGTAAAATCACTTGAAGCAATTTCAATCTTATCGGCACGTTTGTGGCCGATACTTAGAAAAAAAAAAAGTGACTATCAGCCCCACCAATAATCGGTCAAACCCTTTTGGAGAGTACAAAATCTGGTGCAGGAGTACAAGGTAGCCAATCGGCCTCTAATTTCAGCTTGTTCAATTAAGCATTGATGAAATAACGTGATTGGATTGTATGCATAGCTGCATTCCATTTTTGCACGCTCTAGTTTTAGTAAATCAACATCATTGTCTGTCTACTTTCCCTTTCGTCCACCGATGGACGTAGCTGCTGTAATAAATCATAGACGGATGTCTAATAAGCCCCTCCCACTAGTAGTCACCAGGTAGAGCCAAAGGCTTAGACACACCCAGGCGGGCAGGGTCCCTGGGTTATTACCCCTGGCCTCACCGTTGCATCTTCAGTTTCAGCTGCCTGGTCTTAGGAGCTTTTAGTGGGGGTCCCCTATGAAAGTTGCCTCAGGTGCAATACCGGGTAGTGGGGGGGGGGGGGCTTCACAGGGGGTACGTGATTGTGCCTCATACCGCTACCTTGGGGGGTTCATATGCCGGGATGACCCCCACCAGGGCCCCCCGGGCCTGTTACTAGGGTAGGCCTCACTAAGCCCGAGGTCGCATGCTCATCAGCGCGAAGCAGCCATTTTGTCGTGGCCGGCAGCCTTTAACAGGCTTCAGCAGCCTGCCTGGGTATCCCTATCACTGTAATGCCGGTGGCCATTTTGCTGGAGCCGGAGACAAAACAGCACAGGAGCGTCTACTTCATGGACCTTGATGTGTTCTCTACTCTAGAGGAGTTTAATTACCCTAGCCTTCACCTTTTCATCTTCAAAGTTGTTTCAGGCCTTTAGGGGGCTTAGGATTATCCCCCCGGAGTAGCGCTGCATGCATCGTGATCGCCTCTTAAAGGCGCAGTGCACGCTGGTAGCGGTGGACTTGCTGGGACCTGTGGTGCCTTTGTAACCTCACTTAGCCTCAGGGGCGTTAATATTTGGCGATTGGGTTCGGATTGTTCCCTCTTAAGCCATTGCTTCTGTTTCCGGAGAAGCGTCTGTTTAACCTCTTGCGGTGCAGGTTCTGGTGTTTCCCTGTCTGCACTCCACATTCTTACTGTGCAATCCTACTTTCCCAAGTCATCCTCCAGGACGGTCACATGAGAGATGGCTCCTCCTCCTACAGGAAACACAAGCACAGTTAAGTTTAAAAGGCCGCCCCACAGGCTGCCCCACAGTTCTTGGGTTTCCTGTCCTGCTTAAACAAGCATGGTCCTGAACATCCCGTTTGTTTTTTTATTTTCCCCTATCCTGGGCAGGTGTCCTGGGATACCTCTTCCCTTCACCGGCCTGTGCCGATAAGGGTATCTGGCGGGCTGGTGCCAGCAATGGGGGCAAGGAAAGAGGACGTCCACGGGAGAGGGGGGGGGGGTCGTGAGGCTTCAGAAGATACCCCCTCCTCTCTCTCTCTCTATCTTAGAGGGCAGAAGCAAGGCTGGAGACCTAGGCAGGTAAAACCCAGTATCCTGCCCAAACGCTTACCTTACTCCAGGGGGACCGAGGTATAGCGGACCAAGAGGGGACCATGGCGGCCAGCCGGAGGCCGTGCTGAGCCGCTCGCCATTTCCCCTCGGAAGGGTCATCTCCACGCTGGGCTCCCGGTGGAGTTTCCAGCATGGGCTGTGACAGCCAGCGTCGCCGCTGGCGCGGCGGAAGTGACGTAGCCAATATGGCGCCGCCACCGGAAGTGGGGCGGCGGCCATTTTGGATGTGGGCAAAGGGCGCCGGAACAGCGTCAGAAGCTCTGGCGGGAAATTCAAATATAAATGGCGCCAGTTCACAGGAGATCGGCTTGGCTACGCTTCACCTGCTGCAAGGCTCCTTCCCTCCAGGCGGTCCTAATGGCGGAGGACCAGTCCCTGTTACCAGAGGCTGTGGTGTGTGGCCCCAGCCCGAGTATGGTAAGTGGAGGGAAGAAGAGGGGAAGGGGGCTCCCCTTTACCCCCCCCCCAAAAAAAAAAAAAAAAAAAAAATTCTCTTCTATTGGCCTCTCAAAAAAGAAAGGGAGGTCAGGGGGGAGGATTTAAGGGGGTCAGGGGAATTGGGGGGGGGGGGGGTAATAGGGGGAGGGTATACCCTGAGACGGGAGATAACTAGATATGTGTCTCTGTTTCTCTCTCTGTCTACAGCCCAAGCCCGCAGAAACTACAGACACTTCGGTTAAACCAAAGAAAAAGCACTGCCGCACCTGCGGGACAAAAATGCCAACGGATTCAGACAAGCTATTGTGCCAAAGATGCATTAAGAAAGTAATCAATGAAGAATCCAAGCCATTAGGGAAGGATTTCCTTGATTTCAAAAAAGAAGTCACGTCCACTCTGAAATCGCTACAGTCATCCATAGAAGGGATGAAAAGAGCAGACCAACCATCCACGTCGGGATACCGCACAAAAACGGCAAGGATCCAAACGGTCACCAGGCTAATGGAAGAATCCACAGAATCGGACTCCCAGGATGAGGAAGGGGAACTCCTGGGAGGAGACAGCTCAGACTCGGAAGAGCATGACAGTGAGGTACAGGAAAAAGTGACCAGACACCTATTTCCAACAGAAGAGACGGAAGAACTACTGAAAGCAATATATGTAACAGAAGATTTACAAGAAGAGGAAGAACCAAGATCGGTGAGAGACCGACTATATATAGGCCTACAGGTGCCGAAGACACGTACCTTTCCGGTCCACCAATCCCTGAAAGGGATCATCAAGAAGGAGTGGGAATGTCCCGAAAACAAGCTTTTCTTCCCTAAAGCAATGAAAAAGAGATTCCCCCTTCGAGGAATCCGTAGGAGTTTGGTCCAAATGCCCAAAAATTGACGCGCCTCTAGCCAAAGTGTCAAAAAAGTCGGACTTGTCTTTTGAAGACATGGGCCACTTAAAAGATCCGATGGATAAGAAGATCGATGTGACACTTCGGAGGGCCTATGAGGCGGGGGCAGCATCTTTTCAGCCAAATATGGCAAATACCTGCGTGGCTAGGAACATGTCCTTTTGGCTGGAACAGCTAAGGGAACAGTTGGAAAAGGTCCCAGGGAGCGAAGAGGCGCAGGATTCCCTCCCCTTGATGGAGAAAGGGGTGGCCTATATGGCAGATGCAGCGGCGGAAGGTGTACGGATAGCAGCCCGAACCACTGGTCTGGTAAACTCTGCCAGAAGAGCCCTCTGGCTTAAAACATGGGAAGGGGACTACGCATCCAGAAATAAGCTGTGCAGTATCCCTTTTGACGGGAAGCTACTCTTTGGCCAAGAACTGGATAAGGTTCTGGAAAGATCGGCGGACAAATCAAAAGGATTCCCCGCCAAAAAGGAGAAACGGAAGAGATTTTTTCGCCGCCCGAGAGGCGATACACAGTCCAAGGGAGGAAAACCAAATACCCAGAGGAAGTGGGTATACAATAAGAGCAAGGGTAGACCAAACAACACCTTCCCCAATAATAGCAGCAATGTCAGCAAGCCCCAGTGACGCCAGATGGCCAGTAGGGGGGAAACTGAGATTCTTCTCCCCCCAATGGGAAGAATTCTGTACGAACCGCTTCATAGTACAGATTCTCAAGGAAGGTTACAAGATAGAATTCGTGACAACTCCCCCTCACAAATTTCGGGTAACATCTCTACCAAGAACATCACCAGCAAAAGAAGCCTGGGAAACATCCATCTCGAACCTATTGCAAGAGGAGGTAATAAAGGAAATACCCTTATCACACCAAGGGAAAGGGTTCTTTTCCAGAGTCTTTTTAAGGCTAAAACCATCAGGCAAACACCGCCTAATCCTAAATCTCAAGGACCTCAACCGAAGAGTAAGTTACAGGAGGTTCACGATGGAATCCATCTTCTCAGTGAGAACCCTACTTCCCGAAGATGCTTTCCTAGTAACCCTAGATCTCCAAGATGCCTATTTACATGTGCCAATCCACCTAAGGCATCAAAAGTTCCTAAGGTTCGCAACCAGATTGGGGTCACAAATACGCCTATTCCAGTTCCAGGCACTCCCATTCGTAATCTCCTCGGCACCGAGAATCTTTACCAAGATTATGGCGGAGGTAGTCCAGGACCTTTGAGTAAGAGGGGTCCAGATAATCCCCTACCTAGACGACTTCCTGATATACGGCAAATCAGAGGCAGAAGCGTTGGAAAATCTCAGAACAGAGGATTTCCTCACATCACTGGGGTGGGTGATCAACACCCAGAAATCCAACAGAATCCCCTCACAGGAGACAGTGTTCCTGGGTTATCGAATCAACACAGTGACACAAAAAAATCCTGTTACCAGAGAACAAGATTGTGAAGCTCAAAGAAGCTACGAGGCGCTTGATAGAGCTACACCGTATATCAAGAAGAGACACCATGGTGGTCCTGGGCCTCATGTCAGCAGCCATCCCAGCAGTACAGTGGGCTCAGCTACACATGAGACCTCTCCAGAGACATCTCCTGAGTCACTGGAATGGGAAGACCTCAGAACTGGACGGTCTAATATCAATTCCACCAACCGTAAAAAGATCACTAACCTGGTGGCTAAAGGAAGACTCCCTCTCTCAAGGGAGACTCTAGATGCCCACAGTACAGGTCAGGATAACGACGGATGCAAGCCTTTTCGGCTGGGGAGCCCACATAGGACATTAGGTGAGACAGGGAACCTGGTGCCAATCTGGGGAAGAAGTGTCCTCAAATATGAGGGAGCTAGCGGCTGTAAGAGAAGCTCTGGTAGGATTCCAACAAGAAACAAAAGGAAAACATGTCCAAATTCAGTCGGACAATGTTACGACAGTCTCTTACATCAACCACCAAGGGGGTACACGCTCAAATCACCTGATGAGTATAGCGCAAGACATTCTATCGGAGGCGGAAGCAAACCTTTTATCCCTTTCGGCAGTGCACATAAAGGGGTCAACCAATGTGCTGGCAGATCTACTGAGCCGGAAGCACCTGGACCCAGCAGGGTGGGAGCTAAATCAACAGATTTTCAACCAGCTGGTACAGAAGTGGGGGACACCGGAGGTGGACCTTTTCGCCACAGAAAGCAACAGAAAAGTAAGGAAGTTCTTCTCTTTACACAAGGAAAGAAACGCATTGGGCATAGATGCCCTAGCATTTCCCTGGAGCTTCGGCCTGGCGTATGCGTTTCCCCCGATCCAACTGATTCCAAGGACAATCAGGAAAATCCATCGGGAGGGGACAAGGGCAATCCTAGTGGCACCCTTCTGGCCAAAACGAGCATGGTTTACTCCACTCTGGAAAATGGCAGAGGAAGAACCCTGGATTCTACCAGCTCAGGAAGATCTTCTGGCCCAAAAGGGAGCGCATCACTCTTCCAGTCAGACGCTACAACTAGCAGCATGGATCCTGAACGGAGCATACTACTAAATAAAGGACTATCTACAAGAGTCACGGAAGTACTGCTCCAGAGCAGAAAACCAGTAACCAGGAAGATTTACAACAAGATATGGAAGACATACAGATTTAAAATGGAGCCCAGCAACAGAAACCTAAAGGATATTAGCACTGTGCTGGATTTTTTTCTAGACTGAGTAGACAAAGGTCTTGCCGTAAACACCCTTAAAGTGCAGGCGGCAGCTCTGTCAGTCTTTCTGGAAAAACCTATAGGAGAAGATCCTTTAGTAAAGAGGTTTTTTAGATCCATCCAAAAATCCAGGCCTAGCAAAGACCTTAGCTTGGCCCCATGGGATCTAACACTAGTACTACAGGCACTCACCAAAGCCCCTTTTGAGCCTTTAGAAGAATGCAATCTAAAGAATCTTACTCTGAAAGCGGCATTTCTTGTGGCAATTACATCAGCCAGAAGGGTGAGCGACCTACAGGCCCTTTCCATCAAGGAACCTTTCTTAAAGATTTTTCCGGATAAATTAATCCTCAGGACGGACCCTCTGTTCCTTCCGAAAGTATCATCGGAATTTCATCGGACACAGGAAGTAGTCCTTCCATCATTCTGCCAAAACCCAACCTCACCAGGGGAGGAGGTTTTTCCTACTCTGGACGTTAAGAGGTGTATCCTACACTAAATAGAAGTCACCAGAGAAATCAGGAAATCAGCTAACTTATTTATACTCTTTGGAGGCACTCAGAAAGGTAATGCGGCCTCAAAATCATCCATAGCCAGGTGGATCAGAATGGCTATCTGCGCAGCCTACACAGGGCAAAATAAAAGTTTACCAGCCGGTATCAAGGCACACTCCACCCGGGCGATATCAACATCTTAGGCAGAAAAGGCTGGGGCCTCAGCAGAGCAAATCTGCAAAGCAGCCACCTGGTCAAGTGATCTGACGTTTGTCAAAACTACAGGGTCTCCGCCCAGGATCTATCCTTCGGTCGCAAAGTGCTCCAGGCAGTAGTCCCACCCTAGGTATGCATCCTTGGGGTCTCATGTGACCGTCCTGGAGGATGACTTGGGAAAGTATAAGTTATTACCTGATAACTCCCTTTCCAGGAATCCTCCAGGACAGTGGACCCCCACCCTATTAATAAATTGTATACTTAGAATTATAGTTTGAGCTAGTCGCTTAAGCAGGCCAGTTCATCTTTTTACAACTGTGGGGTGGCCTTTTAAACTTAACTGTGCTTGTGTTTCCTGTAGGAGGAGGAGCCATCTCTCATGTGACCGTCCTGGAGGATTCCTGGAAAGGGAGTTATCAGGCAATAACTTATACTTTTTGGCCATATGTCTAACATGGATTCGCCAAGTTTGTCTGGGACCCCCGATGTATCGTTGTGGCCCGCTTCTAATGCTCTTGTTGTGACGTTATTGTCTGTGATGCAAGAAATGTTCAGGAAAATGGACAGTTATTGCGGCAGCATTTACTAAGAAACGCCCTTGGCCCTCGCCTGTCTCATGTCAGACCTCAATTCTGAGGGCGATATGGTCGCTGGCGATGCAGACCCCCCTTTTGGAGGATGTGTCCCTGCATTCAGACTTTTCTGACGCGGAAGAGGATGTCTCCACACCTGCCTTGGCACAGGAAAAGGCGCTGGTAGATGCTTTGATATCCTCAGTGAGGGACACCCTGAAAATCACGGATGCGATTTCCAAATCGCAAGGAGCCTCGGTATCCTTTTGGATCCCTCAAGGCAAAGAAATCGGCCAAGGTTTTCCCAAAGGGTGGGAGTGCTGAGCATCCTGAATGTTCAAGGGACCTGGACCTTGGAAGAGCCCAAGCTCCCGATCAATGTTCTGAAACTGAGAGCAATCAAGTTGAGCCTGTTCCACTGGACGGACAATATCAAAGGGTGTTCTGTCCGAGTCCAGTTCGACAATGTCACGGCCGTGGCATATGTCAATCATCAAGAGGGCACCAGGAGTGCTCTGGAGGTAGCCGAGATCCTGCGCTGGGCAGAGTACGACGTCCCAGCCCTATCTGCCGTGTACATTCCGGGGTAGACTATTGGCAGGCGGACTACCTGAGCCTTCAAAGCCTGGATCAGGGAGAGTTGTCCCTTCATCCACAAGTGTTCCACCAGCTGTGTCTCCGGTTGGGGACCCCGGATGTGGACCTGTTCGCCTGCAGATAAAACAGGAAAGTTTCAAAGTTTGTTGCTCGGTCCAGAGATCCCCTGGCCGATGCGGTAGACGCCCTGGTGGTTTCCTCAGTTGAAACTTTTATCTTGTCTACTACTCGGGGTCGAGTTGGAGGGGATTCCGGTAATTCTGGTGGCTCCAGATTGGTCCCGGAGATCCTGGTACGCCAACATGATTCGGGTGAAGGTCGCAGGTCCATGGACACTTCCTCTGCGGAAAGATCTTCTATCTCAGGGTCCGATCTTCCATCCTGCTTTACAGCTGGGTTTTACGCCTTGGCTGTTGAGAGCAAGGTGTTAAAGGACAGGGTTCTGTCCGACTCTGTGATCCCTACCTTACTCAAAGCTAGGAAGTCCACTTCTCAGAAGATTTATCATCGTACGTGGAAAGCGTACATTGCTTGGTGCGAATCACTGAAGCTGCATCCTAGATCCTTTGCTATCGGCAGGATCCTGACCCGTCTACAGAAAGGGGTAGACCAACGTTTGGCGTTGGGCACTCTTAAGTATCAGATCTTGGCCTTGGCTGTGTACTTCCAAAGTCCTTTGGCTACACACTCTGATTCGTACGTCTCTTCAGGGGGTTCGCCATTTGGCTCCCCCCCCCAGGAGGTCTCCGTTACCTCCTTGGGACCTTAATTTTGGTTCTATCGGTTCTTCAGAAATCTCCTTTCGAGAACTTAAGACATATTTCCTTGCTCGCCTTCTTGGTGGCTGTCACCTCTGCGCACAGGGTTTCTGAACTAGCGGCGCTATCTTGCTGCTCTCCTTATCTGGTAATACACAGGGATAAGGTAGTATTACGGCCTAATGCGTAGTTTCTTCCTAAGGTGGTTTCAGACTTCCATCTGAACGAAGACATAGTGCTTCCGTCACTCGGTCCGAAACCTTCACATCCTAAGGAAATTGCCTTGCATTGCTTGGATGTGGTTCGGGCGATACGGGTGTATCTGGAGACTGAGTCCTTTCGTAAGTCAGACTGTGAATACGGATGGACCCTGTAGGGGTCATGCTGCGTCTGCTTCGACCATCTCTCGATGGATCAGACAGACAGTGGTGAAGGCCTATTCTCAAGGGTAAGGTTCCTCCTTTCCCTGTCACGGCTCACTACACGGGCGTTGAGTGCTTCTTGGGCTTTCCGCCATCAGGCATCAGTGATGCAGGTTTGCAAGGCGGCCACTTGGTTTCCTGTACATACATTGACCAAGTTTTACAGAGTGGATGTGTTCGCATCCTCTGGTTGCGTCCTTTGGCCGCAAGGTTTTGCAGGCTGCCATTTAAGGGGCAGTCTACTTTTCCTTCTCCTTTATGGTTTTGCTACAATTGAGCCCAGTTGTTGCTAGTTTGGCTCCATGTTATATAGTTGGCTATGTTGGCCGTGAGAATTGCATTCTTTTAAATTTGTCCTTTCCCCACCCCTCAGTGGTTACTGCTTTTGGACGTCCCATCTGTCTATGATTTAAAGCAGAAGCTACATCCATCAGTGGACAAAAGAGAAAATGGGATTTTTTACTTACCGTAAAATCAATTTCTCTTGAGTCCACCGACGGACGTAGCTCCCACCCCTCTTTTCTCTGAAGGGTTGGGTTTTGGTTATTATTCACTGCTTGCAGCTACACTGAAGATGCAACGGTGAGGCCAGGGGTAATAACCCAGGGAAAAAAAGATAAGTGCTATTCAGCACCCCACTCCTGCGCTCAGAACCCGGTCCTCAGGCTGCCTCAATCCCGGAACTCGTACTCACACTTGGCATCCATTATAGCTAGGCTTTGCTGCCCCTTACGACCGGGGCGGTCGACCAGACACTGTAGATACAAAACAAAGAAAGGGCGCACCAGCTTAGCGCATTATCCTCAGCGAGTTTATTAACCACTTGCCTACAGTGCACTTTCACCCCTTTCCTGCCCAGACTGATTTTCAGCTTTCAGCGCTCTCACACTTTGAATGACAATTACTCAGTCATGCAACACTGTACCCATAAAAAAATTACATCCTTTTTTTCACACAAATAGAGCTTTCTTTTGATGGTATTTAATCACTACTGGGTTATTGTGAAAAAACGCATTTTTCTTTGTTTCTGTCATAAAATTTAGCAAATGAGTAATTTTTCTTCACAAATTTTGGCCAAAATTTATACTGCTACTTATCTTTGGTAAAAATAACCCAAGTAAGTGTATATTATTTGGTCTTTGTGAAAGTTAGAGTCCACAAGTTATGGTGCTATTCATTGAATATTGATCACACTTGACCACACCTGATGTACTGAAGGCCTATCTAATTTCTTGAGACACTAAAAAGTCAGGAAAGTACAAATACCCCCCAAATGACCCCTTTTTGGAAAGTAGACATTCCAAGGTATTTAATAAGGGGCATTGTGAGTTTTTTGAAGTTGTCATTTTTTCCCACAACTCTGCAAAATTAAGATTTATTTTTTTTTTTTACAAATTGACGTATTAACAGGTTATTTCTCTCACACAGCATATGTATACTTGCAACTACACCCCAAAACACATTCTACTACTCCTCCTGAGTATGGCGATACCACATGTGAGACTTTTTCACAGCCTGGCCACATACAGAGACCTAACATCCAAGTAGTACCGTCCGGCATTTTAGGAGCACAAATTACACATATAATTTCCTGACAACCTATCGTACTTTTGAAGGCCCTGGAGCACCAGGACAATGGAAACTCCCATAAAATGACCCCATTTTGGAAAGCAAACAGCCCAACGTATAATTTTTGAGGCATAATGAGTCTTTTGAATGTCATTTTTTTCCACAAGTTTTTGGAAAATGTGAAAACACATTTTTTTTTTTTTTACACAAAGCTGTCCATTTATGCAATATTTCTAACACATAGCATGTACATAGCAAAAATTGCACCCCAAAATACATTCTGCTATTCCTCCGGAGTATGGCGATACCACATGTGTAACACTTTTTCACAGCCTGGCCACATACATAGGCCTAACATCCAAGTAGCACTTTACACAAAGTTGTCCATTTATCCACTTTAAGACTGGGCCTATTTTTGACACTTGGTGTTGACAAGCTAAAATCATTTTTTTTTTTTGCTAGAAAACTACTTGGAACCCCCAAACATTATATATTTTTTTTTAGCAGAGACCCTAGAGAATAAAATGGAGATCGTTGCAATATTTTTTATCACACCATATTTGCGCAGCAGTCTTCCAAATGCGATTTTTTTTTAAAATAAATTCACTTTTTTGAACTAAAAAATAAAACAGTAAATTTAGCCCAATTTTCTTCCATAATGTGAAAGATAATGTTACGCCGAGTAATTAGATACCCAACATGTCATGCTTCAAAATTGCGCATGCTTACAGAATGGCGCCAAACATTGGTACTTAAAAATCCCCATAGGCAACATTTTAGCATGTTACTAGCTTAGAGTTAGAGGAGGTCTAGGGCTCAAATTATTGCTCTTGCTCTAACGATCGCGGCGATACCTCACATGTATGGTTTGAACACCGTTTACATATGTGGGTGGGACTTGCGTATGCTTCTGCGCGCGAGCTAACGGGGACAGGGCGCTTTAATTTTTTTTTCCTATTTATTTTATTTATTTTTTTATTTTTACACAGTTTAAAAAAAAAAAATGTTTTGATCACTTTTAATTCCTATTGCAAGGAATGTAAACATCCCTTGTAATAGAAATAGGCATGACAGGTCCTCTTTATTGTGAGATCTGGGGTCAAAAAGACCTCACAACTACACTAAAAAAAAAAAAAAAAAAATTGTTGAAAGAGGAAAAAAAAGAAGAAAAAAAAAGCGGCCCTTTAAACCGGTTGCTAGGCAACGTCTTTTGACGTAGCTCCGGTCCTCCAAGACCATAGTCGAGTGAGGGCCATCTTGCCCTCACTCGACTTCCTGTCTCTGAGGATCCGGGACCGGATAGTTTTCCCCGCTGCCGGCGGGTCCGGTAAGCTGGGAAAACGTCTGGGACTCGGCAGGAGGGGGGCACCTCTTCCCCCTGCACCGTAAGGGTAATTCCGCGGCGAATCCACCACTGGGACCACCCTTATCTGAAAGCCGACCGCCCGCCGTTTCAAAAAATACTGGGGTTATGGGGGCTATCTGCTGCCATAACCCCAGTATTTAGCTTTTAATGGCCGACGCATATAGTCGTTAGGCGGTCAGTAAGTGATTGCATGTTTATGGCAAACAGGTGACGATGACTGATGGGGTGACAGGTGACGATGACTGATGGGGTGACAGGTGACGATGACTGATGGGGTGACGGGTGACGATGACTGATGGGGTGACGGGTGACGATGACTGATGGGGTGACGGGTGACGATGACTGATGGGGTGACGGGTGACGATGACTGATGGGGTGACGGGTGACGATGACTGATGGGGTGACGGGTGACGATGACTGATGGGGTGACGGGTGACGATGACTGATGGGGTGACGGGTGACGATGACTGATGGGGTGACGGGTGACGATGACTGATGGGGTGACGGGTGACGATGACTGATGGGGTGACGGGTGACGATGACTGATGGGGTGACGGGTGACGATGACTGATGGGGTGACGGGTGACGATGACTGATGGGGTGACGGGTGACGATGACTGATGGGGTGACGGGTGACGATGACTGATGGGGTGACGATGACTGATGGGGTGACGATGACTGATGGGGTGACGATGACTGATGGGGTGACGATGACTGATGGGGTGACGATGACTGATGGGGTGACGATGACTGATGGGGTGACGGGTGACGATGACTGATGGGGTGACGGGTGACGATGACTGATGGGGTGACGGGTGACGATGACTGATGGGGTGACGGTGACTGATGGGGTGACGATGACTGATGGGGTGACGGGTGACGATGACTGATGGGGTGACGGGTGACGATGACTGATGGGGTGACGGGTGACGATGACTGATGGGGTGACGGGTGACGATGACTGATGGGGTGACGGGTGACGATGACTGATGGGGTGACGGGTGACGATGACTGATGGGGTGACGGGTGACGATGACTGATGGGGTGACGGGTGACGATGACTGATGGGGTGACGGGTGACGATGACTGATGGGGTGACGGGTGACGATGACTGATGGGGTGACGGGTGACGATGACTGATGGGGTGACGGGTGACGATGACTGATGGGGTGACGGGTGACGATGACTGATGGGGTGACGGGTGACGATGACTGATGGGGTGACGGGTGACGATGACTGATGGGGTGACGGGTGACGATGACTGATGGGGTGACGGGTGACGATGACTGATGGGGTGACGGGTGACGATGACTGATGGGGTGACGGGTGATGGGCGGTGGTCACTGATGGGTGACAGGTGACGGGCGATGGTGCACGGCGGTACTGATGGCAGTCTCTGGTGACCGGTGAACTTTAGGCTACGTTCACATGTGAGCGTAGCGATCGCGGGCAGAATCACTGCGATTCCGCCATCGATCCAGAAATCATTGCAAATTGCGGGACGCCTGTGCGTTGCCTGTGATTTGCAATAGCACCCCAAACGCTGTGCGATGTTGCTGCGATTTCCGCCTGCCGAATCGAGGTAACATCACGCAAACAGCACATGACGCCCCAAAGAAACTCTTGTACCTTTTTTGGGCGTCATGCGTTGTTTGCGCGATGTTACCGCGATTCGGCAGGCGGAAATGGCGGCAACATCGCACAGCGTTTGGGGTGCTATTGCAAAAAACGGGCAACGCACAGGCGTCCCGCAATTTGCAATGATTTCCGGATCGCGGCAGAATTGCTGTGATTCTGCCCGCGATCGCTGCGCTCACATGTGAACGTAGCCTTATGGGTGTCAATTTCTGGGCACTGATGAGGTGACTGTTGGGTGACAGGTGACATTGGGGGGGGGCTGAGTACTGTGTGGGGGGACCTTTATTTGTGTGATTTTACTTTTGACATGTGTACAGAGCAGTAACTCACTATTTCTAGCTCTGCTCTCCTCACACTGGAATCTGTATGAGGAGAGAAGAGCTAGTAACAGTGAGTTACTGCTCTTTGTTTACACTTTGTGGTCGGCTGTGAATGGATTCACAGCCGATCACATAGTAAACAGTCACTGTCAGTGACTGTTTACTACTGCCGGTGACAGCTGTGTTCCTACGGAACACAGTGCCACCGACATGACCGCGCTGCGTGCTCCCGATCGCGCATGCGCGGTCTTCTGCCGGCATCTACTGTTGTGATCGGCTATGTCATTGCAAAATAGCCGATCACGTGGGAAACAGCCATGCCTATTGGCTGTTTCCCCCCTGCCGGTGACCGGCTGTGTCCCGGGGACACGCCGACACCGGCAGTGCACGGCGGCGCGATCGCGCGCCTGCCCTGCATTTCCTGGGTCACGTCATATGACGTCCGCCCAGGATAATAGCCGCACCGTCCCGCCGTCATATGACGGTAAGTGGTTAAAGATATTAAGATAAAAATCTGCTACTCACAAACATTTGTGAAAATCAAGCACATCAATTCTCCAGGCTCTGAGGAAGAGGCACAGCCTCGAAACGCGTCAGCCCTCTGCTTCTATGAGATTTCGGACTCCTGCTATGAGGCGGCTTTATGGAATTGATGTGCTTGATTTTCACGAATGTTTGGGAGTAGCAGATTTTTATCTTAATATCTTTAATAAACTCGCTGAGGATAATGCGCTAGGCTGGTGCGCCCTTTCTTTGTTTTGTAATAACCCAGGGACCCCGCCTCCCTGGGCGTTTCAAAGCCTTTGGCTCTACCTGGTCACTCCTAGTGGGAGGGGCTTATTACCCATCCGTCTATGATTTAAAGGAGCAGCTACGTCCGTCGGTGGCCTTCTGTTTCATCTGGGGTCCATTTTTTACTTTTGTGGCCATGTCTATTTGGCTGCACTGATCTCTTCAGACTAGTCTGACTGTTTGCAAGATTGAATGTGTGTGATAATCCAAAATTGGGGGGGGGGGGGGGAGTGTTTGTAATATCACAATGATCAAGCTATTTTTAATCCTTCTAGGGATACCAAAATGTTAGTCCAGGCCATTTAAGAATTTTTATCATTGTAGAATACTCAGTAGTTCTTCACACTTTGCTTTACTCTGTATCATACCAAAAACATGCATGTATACAATTATTTAAAATATAACATATATTATACATTGATTGCATTTAGACAATTTCTTTAAATTTGAAGTGGAAGGAAGCAGTTTCAATGAGCTGAAAGAGTGTGTATATGTGTATATGTATGTATGTGTGTGTGTATGTATGTATGTATGTATGTATATGTATATATATATATATATTAGTTTTTACCTATTCATCACTACTTCAATCTTTTTAGGTAGCAGAAATGATTTCTGAGCTCCGAGAGCCAATTGTCACGGTCGACAATCCACCAGATGTTGCAGAGTCCAGGAAACTACAAGTGAAGGTATGATTCTTTTATAATTTTTAATTCCAGTTTTTTCCTATTTTGTTCTATGTTTATAGGCCTGATGTTCTCCCAAATACTTATAAAGGTTTTCTTACCAACCCCTTTCACCAGCCTGTCATCATAATCCGTACTTTAATCAGGGACTTTGGAAACCCCCTCAGCCAGACAATGTATGCTAATCTAAGCTTTTAGTCCTCTATTTTTGACCCCCCCCCCTCCTCTGGATTTCCAATAATTATGAGCATTCCCTTTCTACACTGGCAAGAACCATGCTCTGCAAGTTGCTTTGTATGAATTATATGTCCTTTTGCCTCTTCTACACTGCTTAGGGGCTTGTTTACACTTGCAATTGGGGCGGATGGTAAAACCCTGCAGTTGACCCATGTTTTTACAGTCCCTGAACTGCTCCCCCTTTTGCTAGCCAGGGTTGTACTGATGCCGCAGCAGAAATGATACCACCTGTTGCCCATGGCGAGTGGTACTGCCCACTGAGTGTAACCCATTCATGTGAATAGGCCCACACTGCAACCGCACACAACACATTTGTGACATGGTTGTCTGGTGTTTAGGGGGTTAAAACGAGTCCTTGTAACACTTTCTTGCCACCTGTTAAATGCTATCTGAAGAGCAACACACATGCAGTTTGCTCTTTAGAGAGCAAAACCAGTGTAAATGAGCCCTAAAGGATGACTTTTCCAAAAGCTATACAGCTATACTGGAGCAGCACAGTACATAGCACTCAGCAGAGTCTTGGAGGACAATATCCAGATCCTGCTTGATGGAAGATGCGAGGTCGGCATAAAATGGTGCCTGCATGCACTGAATTCTTGTGTGTGCGTGCGCGTGCACGTGTGTGTGCGCGCGCTCCCCCTGTCATGTAGTGCAACGCATGAAGTTAACCAAAAGCTGTTGTACAAGTCCTGGGCTGTTGTCTGCCTGGTGGACAGCCCTGTTCTTGAGCATATCTGGGGGGGATGACATGCCCATTGTTGAAGGCAAGCTACGACTGGGTATATACCGTTACTCCTGCCTACTAGATATCATATGGTGGGTACAGGGCAGAACCCCTTTAAACATTCATCCCCAGGGAGCCCTTATGATCTAGACCAGTGTTTCTCAACTCTGGTCCTCAGGGCACACTAACAGGCCAGGTTTGCAAGAAAACTGAAATACATCACAGGTGATATCATTTGCTGTTCAGTGATTGCAGTATTCTAGTCTGAATCTCCCCAAGGTAATACTTAAAATCTGGCCTGTTAGTGTGCCCTGAGGACCGGAGTTGAGAAACACTGATCTAGACCCTTGGAGTGTGGGAGCCATTGATCACCCTTCTGGTGGCTGCACCAGAAGAGTGCCAGATTTGACTTGGAGCTGTTTTTTATGTCTATTATTATTATTCAGGATTTATAGAGTGCCAACAGTTTGCGCAGTGCTTTTTAAGATGACGGACAGTACAGTTACCATACAATTTAAAACAGGAGGAATCAGAGGGCCCTGCTCGCTGGAGCTTACAATCTGCAACCTGGGTAGTGCACCTATGCACATCCAGCAGAGGGGCACCTATTGCGCCTATGCGGTTCAAGCTATACTGCGTTTGCACTGCCTCATTTTCTTGTTAAGTTTTTGAATCCTATCTGAGATGAGAAATAAGCAAACGAACAAAGAAAATGAAGCTCAGTACAGCATGGTCCATTAGATCAGTGCTCCCCAACCTTTTTATCGCCGCGGACCGGTCAACGTTGGATAATTTTTCCGTGGCCCGCTGAGGGGGGGACGTCAATGCAGAGTGCCCACAGCGTGCCTCCATCCGATGCAGAGTGCCCACAGCGTGCCTCCATCCGATGCAGAGTGCCCACAGCGTGCCTCCATCCGATGCAGAGTGCCCACAGCGTGCCTCCATCCGATGCAGAGTGCCCACAGCGTGCCTCCATCCGATGCAGAGTGCCCACAGCGTGCCTCCATCCGATGCAGAGTGCCCACAGCGTGCCTCCATCCGATGCAGAGTGCCCACAGCGTGCCTCCATCCGATGCAGAGTGCCCACAGCGTGCCTCCGTCTCCTCGAGTCTTCCCTCCTCCTCCTTGGCCAATGGCATGGGTTCGCCTTTCGGCCAATCAGGAAACGCGTCTTTGACCCGCTTCCTGATTGGCCAGGAGGAGGATCCGTGTGACAATAGCGAATATTTATTCGCTATTGTCCCACAAATGGGTGGGCTCAGGGCACACTGCTCTGCTCCCCGGGTCCACCCTTTTCTGAAAAAGATTTTTTTTTCTAAAATGGAAATGTAATGTTCTTTGGGCGGACCGGTACCGTTTGATCCACGGACCAGTACCGGTCCGTGGCCTGGGGGTTGGGGAACACTGCATTAGATGACCAGAGCTTACTATGTATAACAAGAAATCCCTGTATAATCGTGTACAAGGTCATTGGAGAAACAATGTACTCCTTTACAGTGGAAATACAAGCAAACAAATGTATCCAGCAGTAACCAAAGTGGTTGTATCTGTGGAGAAGGAGTCTGTGTTAAGAAGGGGAGCTTCATTGCTGGCAGGGAGAAAATAAATGAAAGGAGGGGGGAGTCCACAAGGCTGAGAGACATTCGGTAAAGGACGGTGTAGAGTGTGCTACCATGGCAAAAGGACTGTTTGATCAAAGGTCAGTGGTAAGCAGTGAGTGACCCAGGGTTGCCATAGGGAGTCAAGCTCTGCCTCTTTTTTAATAGGGTTTCTGTGACTGCGTGCCCTACCTCCTATTCCCAGCAGGATTTTGGTCCTGCAACAATTCCTGGGTCTCTCCTGCCTGCACAATAATGTGGCTCATATTGTACGACCTGCCTGGCACTGAGGCAATCCCCCTTCTGCTCTACTGCTATGAAGGTCCTATATACATACATATACACACAATTTTTATAATCCTATTTTGTTAAAGTAGTAGTGCTTCCAGTTTTATCGAACGTGGACCTAGATTTAGCTATCCCTAGTAATAGATAAATACGTGTAGTTTAGGAACAGAAAGAGCTTTTCTCAATTGGGCATAAAGTTGTTTGAAATAAGGTCTGCTTTATTGCTTTAACAGTTATGTGCCTTGCTTGACTCAAGCACACCCTAAAATATTTGTACTGATGTAATGTAAAGGATTATTGTAAAGTAATAATGGGGATGTACTAAACTGCATATTGGAATGATTCGATTATTGGCTGCAATGCTCGGCACTCTCACTAGCTGTCAGTGTACTTTCTCTATCGTCCATTGACAGACGCAGCTCTCATACTTCTTAGCCATTGGGTTATGCTGCCCCCTGCAGGAGTAGTACTAGGCAGGAAAAAATGCAATTCACCACGCCCACGGGGCTGTCCCTATAGGCATAAACCCACACACCCTGCTCCAGTAAAACAGTTTGTTTTTCTGCCTAGTGAAGGAATAGGACCTTGGTTTCCTGCTGGTACTTCGGTCTGTTTTGTTATTCTTTAAAGATAAAATAAAATATTCTTAACTCCCTTTTCTAGTTAGTGTTCAGGGGGATCCTCCTGGTGATCTACAAGCAATGCCGGCTGAGGTTTCGCACTGGATAATCTAGATCCTTAAGGTCTCCCAGCCTGACCTATGAGCGTGAGCAGGTTATAGTCCCACACTAGGCCTTGCCATGATGGAGCCCCTGTTTGGATGGGGACGAGCCTGCGAGTGGATGTCGCGCTGGGACGTCACGACCTGGAACGCCCTGAGTCTTAGCGTACTTCTCGGCTGGCAGCACCTCCACTCCGGGTAGGAGGTGGTCTGTCCGGAGCGGTGGTCTTGGGGGGGACGTGGGCCCTCTCCTGGGGATAATGGGAACTGGACTTCCAGTTCCCATTATCCAGCCTGTCAGGCTGCCCGGCCGTGTGCCCTGCCACCGACTTCTGCGCTATTGTTTGCGACGCCTGGTTCCCTGGGGGGGGGTCGTAATTGGTACCTTTGCCTGCTGGGTCTGGTTGTAGATCCCTTGTGGCCTTCATATTAGGGGTCCCTGACAGCATGGTGCACCGTGGACGCCGTCATCTTTAATGTGGGCAATATAACTTTTTTTTTACTTCCCCATTGACTTGTATGGGGCAGCTATTTTCCCTGTGCTTCCCACAGACTTGTACTGGCAGCCATTTTTGTGTAGCCCTATGGAGCTTGGCCTTTCACATACCAGGCGGATTCAGGAGGTTTTTTCTGAAGCTAGTAAAGTACTGGGGTCTTTGTGGGCATATCCCTTGGCATTCCTGTTATCTGTATATATTTAAAGGGGAGTCCGCAGTGATCGGCGGTGGGGACCGCGATCAGCGCTTTTAAAGTGACAGTATCCTTTTTTTTTTCTGTTTGAATTACTATGCAGTCCCAGGTAGTAATTTCACCCTCAGACCCCCTTAGTGTGACTACCAGACCTTCCGGATCGCAGTCGCTGGCTGCGATTTCAGCAGCACTGGAAAACCTGGCGACCAAGGTAGATTTTGTTATGAAAAAGGTTACTAGCCAAAAAAGGCCACTGCTTTCACCATTGGTGGGGTCCTCTAAATCCGAGACTGATATGGTCGCCATGGATGCCCTCCTACCTGAGGGGTCGCTGTCCTCGCAATCGGATGGTAAAGAGGACCTGTCCTCTTCAGATGCAGCACGGGAACGCGCTTTGGTGGAAGCCTTGATTGTTTCAGTAAGGTAAATTTTGAAAATGGCAGCTAAGCCCACGCTGGCAGGGACACGGGTGTCTTTTGGCTCCCGCAAGACCCAAAAATCGGGCAAGGTTTTCCCTTGTCCCGAGAATTTTCATGATATTGTTAATGACCAATGGCTGCGCATCAAGCACGTGCTAGTCGTGGCTAAGTGCTTTAATTGCTGTTATCCCTTTGCTGAGACGGTTTCCAACCGTTGGACGGTACCGCCTCGGGTGGATCATCCTGTTTCCAGTTTGAACAAATCTACTACAGTGCCTATGGAAGATTCCCTGTTTTTTACGAATCCGGTGGACAGGCGAGTGGAATCCCTTTCCCACCATCTTCATGTGTTGGCGGTTCTATCCCGAAACCGGTTTTTGTGTCTGTTTTGGTGTCAGACGAGACGGAATGGGTGAAGGTTCTGAAAGGGAACTTGGATCCTGGCATAGTTCCCCTTGAGCTGATGGAACTAATTGACCAGATGGCCCAGGCCCTTGTGTTCCTGTGGGATGAGTCCTTGGATGCGGCTCCACTGGTGGCCAGAGTGTCGGCTGTGGGATTGCCTTGAGACGCAAGAGCTGTCGGCTGACCAGGCTTCCAAGAAGGCCTCAACAGATCTTCCTTTTCTGGGAGAGCGATTATTTGGCAACTCACTGAATGAGTTGATCAAGGGTCTGACTGGTGGGAAGAGTACTCTTCTTCCTCAGTCCTCCAAAGGTAAAGCACCTCGTAATAAATGGGGACCTTCCTTCACCGCTCATTGACATTTTTTTTGTGCCTCCGGGGTGCAGGAAAAAGGTAAGCCGTTCAGAGCTTCTGGAGGGACTAAGAAGCCCTAGGTCAAGCCCAAGACCAGTCAGTCCGGTTCTGCAGAAAAGTCCTCTTCAGCATGAAGGGGCGCCCTCACCCATTTTTGGGGTGGGGGGTACGTCTACGCTTCTTTCAGGAACCCTGGGTTTCCTTTGTTCAAGGCAAGTGGGTTCACAAACTGATTCGGGTACAAGATCAAATTACAGTCCCGGCCGGTGGACAGGTTCTTTGTCAAATCTTCGCCTGTCTCCGGATCATTTGAAGGATTTCCGGGAGGCTGGGCAGGATTTCCTTGATCAAGGAGTGATTGTGCTAGTTCCTCCGCAGGGACGCTTTCAAGGTTTCTATTCAAACCTAATCACGGTGCCCACAAAAGAGGGCAAGGTCCGTCCATTCCTGGATCTCAAGGCTCTGAATCGCTTTGTGTGGGAGCAGAAGTTTAGAATGGAGTTCATTTGATCGGTGGTGGCAACTTTGAACCAGGGGGATTTTCTGGCCTCCATCGATATCAAAGATGTGTCCTCTCATGAAGTCGGCTCTATCCTGGTGGATCCAGTCGCCAGCTTTGTGTTAGCGCAAGTCCTTCCTGCCGCTGTTCTGGGCGGTGGTCACCACGGATGCCAGCCCGTCAGGCTGGTGTGGAGTGCTAGGGAAGCTCTGTGCCCAGGGGAGTTGGTCGACAGTCTTCCTTGCCGATCAATATTCTGGAGCTCAGAGCGATCAAGCTTTGCCTGTTCCACTGGATGAGTCTGCTACGTGGTTCTCCGGTTCGGATACAATCGGACAATGCAATGGCTGTGGCTTACATCAACCAAGGGGGACCCAAGAGTGTCCTGTCAGCTAAGGAGGTGGCCGAGGTTCTGGTATGGGCGGAAGACTATGTTCGGCTCTTTCCACATTCCGGGTGTGGAGAATTGGCGAGTCATCAGGTGCTGGATCAAGGGGAATGGTCCCTTCATCTGGAGGTGTTTCATCTCCTGTGTGCCCGGTGGGGGACACCGGAGATGGATCTGTTTGCGTCTTGCCTCAGCAGAAAGGTCCATAGGTTTGTGGCCAGGTCTCAGGATCCTCTGACCGACGCCACAACCGCTTTGGTGGCTTCTTGGAGCCAGTATCGGCTGATTTATGCCTTCCCTCCGCTCAAGCTCCTGCCGAGGTTTCATCACCGGGTGGCGGTGGAAGGAATTACGGTCGTTCTGATGGCTCCAGACTGGCGTCGTCGGTCTTGGTACGCAGACCTAGTAAAAATGGTCGTCGATCCTCCCGTGGAGACTTCCTCTGAGGGAGGATCTGCTGTCCCAGGGACCGATCTTCCACCCTGCTTTACGGTCGCTGGCTTTAACGGCATGGCTGTTGAAAGCACGGTGTTGAGGGGTAGGGGTCTTTCTGATTCCGTAATTCCTACACTTTTGAAGGCCAGGAAGTCGACATCCAGGAAGATCTATCATTGTACGTGGAAATTGTACATTTTCTGGTGTGAATCGCTGCAGCTGCACCCTCGCTTGTCTTCTGTAGCTAGGGTTTTGCCCTTTTTACAAAAAGGGGTTGAGCAGCGGTTGGCTTTTGGCACGATCAAGGGCCTTGGCCATTTACTTCCAACGTCTGTTGGTTGCGAATGCCCTGATTTGCACCTTTTTTCAGGGGGTGCATCATCTGGCTCCCCTGCGGAGATCCCATTTACGCCCGTGGGATCTCAATCTGGTTTTGTCCGTTCTTCAAAAGCCTCCTTTTGAGAACATTTAGGGAGATTTCTCTGCTTTTTTTTTTTTATTTTTTTTTTATTCAAGAAGGTTGCCTTTCTGGTGGCAATTACTTCTGCCCACAGAAGTAATCCATCTTTTCTTCCTAAGGTGGTGTCCGTTTTTCATCTCAATGAAGACATTGTGTTGCCTTTTGTGTCTCAGCCTCAGCATCCCAAGGAAATTGCCTTGCACTCTCTGGATGTGGTTTGGGCAATAAGGGTTTATCTGGCGGTAACTGAGTCTTTTAGAAAATCGGACTCTCTCTTTGTTCTTACCGAAGGACCTCAGAAAGGTTTGGCTGCGTCTGCTGTGACCACTTCCATATGGATCAGGCAGATGGTTGTTCAGGCTTATTCTCTGAAGGGTCAGGTTTCCTCCTTTTCCCTGTGAAGGAGCATTCTACTAGAGCGCTGAGTTCCTCTTGGGCTTTTCGCCATCAGGCGTCAGTGATGCAAGTTTGCAAAGTGGCAACTTGGTTGTCTGTGCATACCTTCACAAAATTCTACAAAGTTGGTGTGTTGGCATCTTCGGTTGCCTCTTTTGGCCGCAAAGGTTTTTCAGGCTGCTGTTTAAAAAATATATATTTTTTTCTTCTCTTTGAGGGTGTATGTTTTTGCGAGGTGAGCTCCAGTTGTTCCCGGTTGAGCTCCATATTTCCTGGTCGGCTACATTTAGCCTTTCGGGAGTTACGTTCTTTTTTTGCGTTGTCTTCCCACCCCTCATGAAAATACTGCTTTGGGACATCCCAGTGGTCTAAGAAGATATGGAGCTGCGTCTGTCAATGTACGATAGAGAACTGGATTTTTGTACTTACCGAAAAATCCTTTTCTCTGAAGTTCATCAACAGACTCAGCACCCGCTCCTCTGCGTCTGTGTGTGGGGTTTTTTTGTCTTCTAAACACTGCTTACAACTAAACTGGCTGCTGTAGCAGAGTGTGGGCTTATGCCTGCAGGGACAGCCCACCATATGCGTGGTAAAGCTTTTTCCTGCCTAGTGTTCTATTCCTGATTGGAGGAGCATAACCTAATGGTCTAAGAGGATTCAGAAGAAAGGATTTTACGGTAAGTACAGAAATCAATTTTTTGTACTTACTAAAAAATCCATTTCTCTTGAGTTCGACGGACACAGCGCTCCATAAATCATATCTACTAGGTTATATTACCTCCTTCAGAAATAGGACTAGGCAGAACAAAAAACACATGGCTACGCCCATGGGCCATAGTCAGCTTGATATATAAGCCCCCTCTCTGCTCTACGTAATCAGTTTTAATCTGCCTAGTAGGAGTAAGGGCCTAGGCTCCAAGCTGGGATTTCTGGTCCTAGCAATTTTCTCCTTCCTTACATCATTTTTGTTTTCTCTTGGGAGATCTACATCATTTTTGTTTTCTCTTGGGAGATCTACAATCAACTGCCGGGCTGGGCGATGGGCTGGATAATCTAAATCCAGTGGTCTCCCTAGCTCAGCCAGTGAGCGCGTGCAGACCGCAGCTGCGCGCTAGGTCGCCGGTGACATAGCCTCATTGACAGAGGCTGGTCCGCAAGTTAAATGTCTTGCAGGGTCGCATAAGACCGGGCTTGGGTTTGAGTCAGAGGATGGATTGTTACCCGCATCATGGAAGGGGTAAGTACAGTCCTCCCTCTCCCCTTTTTACTGTTTTTTGGGGTGGACGCGGATAACCTCCAGGGATGGTTAGACCTGCCTGCAGGTTCCCTCCTCCCATCCTTAAATCCCTCACTGAGCTGGGCTTCCCTCACTCCCATCCCCCCCTGTCTGGACCTGGAGTCTGGTGGGGGTCCCAGGGCAGAGACTGCAGCAGAGACCCCTGGGGTCTCCACCCTTATCCCCACTCTGTAAGGGTCCTGGGATAGTGTGTGTCCCGTCGCTACTAGTCTGAGTAGTTTGAAGGGTTCCCAGTGTAGGAGACCACTAGGTGTATGCCCTGCTGTTGGCAGTGTGTGGTCCCAGTGCAGAGAACGGTGCAGAGTCTCCCCTAATAGTGTGTCCTACCTTCAGGGGGGGTCCTCCCTTGCAAAGGGTGCAGAATTGCAGAGGGTGCAGGAAAGATCATGGCAGCATGCTTCAGTGTTTGTAGCTGATGGTGGCCATTTTCCCTTAGTCTGGCTGGTCTCTGGTTGGCGGCCATGTTTGTGTAGTCGGATGATGTCACGGGGACCATTTTCCCTTAGTCTTGGAGATTCTGGAGACAACTGAAGCCTTGTGGGGATGCCAAAGCTCCTCCTCTTCCTCCTTAGTTTCCTCTTCCTGTGCCCAGGACATATGAACAGGGAATGGCGTCCATGATGATGCTGGGTTCGAATTCTCTGCGCTGCTCTGGTCGGTAGAGAGACTTTGGGGGTCCCTGTGTTCTGTCTCTCTCCATCTATCTCTGCTGATAGGTACCCTGAACCTTAAGGGGATCCTTTAGTGGTGCCAAAAGATCGTTTTTGTACTGTAAGGTCTTCCTCTCCTTATGGTCACATCTCCCCCACTGACCCCCTTTATGGAGCTTCCCACGGTTGCACTGACGGTGGTTCTGCAGTCCTTAGTGTCCCGGCTGGGTGGTGTTTGGGCAAAGGCCCAGGAGGAAGCTGCTCAGGCTGTCTCATCTGATTCGGTCAGTCCAGGAGTATTATCGCACCTCCTGATCCAAATGATAGTGAGGATGACTCCTCCATGGTCGCAGCAGCGAATGAAAAGCGCTGGTAGACACACTTATCACTGCAGTGCGTGATACTTTAAAAATGGAGGACGTGGCTGTGTCGTTTGGTACGCACAAGTCGCATCATACTCCAAATGTGTTTTCCTTATGTGCCTTTATTTTGACAGGTTTCCCTGTAGGGAATGGGAACAGCCAAAATGACCCTTTGTGGTCCCCAAACCTTTTGCTGTACGTTACCCTTTTAAGGAGTCCTTTTAGTAAAGTGTGCTAGTCCACCAGTGGTGGACCCTTCTGTTTCCAGGTTGAATAAAGCAACCATGATCCCTGTAGAGGAATCCCTGTCCTTTAAGGACCTGGCTGATAAGAAAGAGGAGGCTGTGGCACGCATCATGTTCACTATGGCTGGTTCGGCATTGCTGCCAGTCTTTGCCTCAGCCCTGGTGTATTAGTCCCTAACTAAATGGCCAAGCTTTTGCACCAGTGCCTGGTGGGTAAGCAGGTCCCCACTGCTTATGTTGATTTAGCAGACCAGTTGGTCCATGGACTGCAGTTTATTTGTGATGCAGCTTTGGATACAGCTCCTGTGCTGTCCAAACTTTTTCAGTGGTGGTGATTAGACGGATGCTGTGGCTTAAGAATTGGTCCACAGACCAAGCCTCTAAGAAAGCTCTCATTGATCTGCCCTTTCAAGGCGATTGCTTGTTTGGGGCTACCCTGGATGACATCATTAAGGGTATGACGGGAGGGGGGGGGGGGAGGAGGAGAGTACCTTCCTGCCACAGTCAAGGAAAGGGAAGGAACCTCGTCGAAGACGGGGGCCACCTTCTCAGCGCATAGAAAATTGTATTTGTGCTTCTGGAACGGAGAATAAGGGAAATAGATCTTTCAAATCTTCCCCTAGAGGTTCCAAGCATCCTTGGTCTGCTAAGCCTAGAGCTAGCTTCTCTGGACCCACAGACTAGACCCCTTCAGCATGAAGGTCTGCCCTCATTCATTATCGGGGTGGGGGGACATCTTCGCTGGTTTCCGGCCTCGTGGACCTCCTTCATGAGCGTCAAGAGGGATCTACAAAATGATTCTTTTGGGGGTACCCAGAAAGGGGGACAAAGCTTGTCCTTTTTCAGGTTTTTTAGGTCCGGAGTCTCCTTGTGCAGATTTAATCATTTATTTCCTGCAGGGTTCAGATGATGTCCAAACTACCTAAGGTCCCCCCTATTCCTGTCCAGGGAATTGATTTACCTAGACCTGTTTCTAATTCTGACCAGGGTGGTCCTTCTCTGGACAAACTTCAGGAACCACAGGCCATGATTCACCGGCTGCTGTCACACAGATTGTTCTCTCTCTCATTTTGCATACAGGTTCTGAGGTCTGGTGGTATTCACCTTCAAGTCAGTTGTTTGCACAGTCCTACATGCAGCTCCTATAGCAGGTTTGGCTCCACAGGAGGATACCGAGGTTTGTGGCGAGATCTGGCAGACGCCGCAGGCGTCCAAGGGCCAGTGGAAGTCCAGTATCATGCTCGGCTCAGGCTTCTTTTGCAATTCTCGAGAGAAATCAAGGGCTAGGATCTTCCAATCAGTCTGGTGGCCATAAACATCCCTTGGGGACTTCCTCTGAGAAGACCAGTTGTTCCAAGGGTTGATCTACCATCATGCTTTACAGTCGCTGGTTTTAATGGCTTAGCTATTGGAAGCCAGGTACTGAGGGATAGAGGTCTGTATGGATCGGTAATCCCTACTATGAAGGCGAGAAAGTCGTCTTCCAGCAAGATATACTATCGTGCATGGAAAGCGTACATTCCTGGGTGTGAGTCCATTGACGCTCATCCTCGATCCTTTTCTGTTGCTCGGCTCTTAACCTTTCTTCAACAGGGCGTTGATCAGAAGTGGGCCTTGAGTACCATCAAGAGCCAGGTGTCTGCCCTGGCAATCTATGTTCAACGACCCCTAGCAAAGCACTCTTTAGTGTGTACCTTCATTCAAGGGGTTCGACATGTGGATCCACCTGTTTGGTCCTGGGATTTAAATTTGGTACTTTCAGTTCTCCAGAAACCTCCATTTGAGAATATTTGATAGGTTCCCTTGCCTACGGTTATCCCAGTAGGGGGACATTCTTGGTGGCTATTACCTCAGCCCACAGGGTAGTGGAATTGATGGCATTATACTGTCGCAGTCCCTATTTGGTGGTCCAAAGGGATAAAGTGGTTCTTCGTCCCTGTCCATTCCTGCCCAAAGTTGTCTCAGACTTCCATTTGAATGAAGACATTGTGTTGCCCTCCTTGTGTTTAAGCTGGCTCATCCCAAGGAATTTGCTTTGCATACCTTGGATGTGGTTAGTGCGATTCGGGTGTATCTAGCAGCTACTGAGTCTTTTCGGAGATCAGACTCGCTTTTTGTGAATATGGATGGACCAAGAAAAGGGCTGGCCACTTCTTCGGCTACCATCTCCAGATGGATCAGACAGAGGGTGACTCAGGCCTATTCCATTAAAGGTCATGTTCCACCTTTCCCTGTCGCGGCACATTCTACTTGGTTGCTGAGTACTTCTTGGGCCTTCCATCATCAGGCATTAATATCGCAAGTTTGTAAGGCGGCTACTTGGTCGTCGGTGCATACCTTCACAAAATTCTATATGGTTGAAACTGTTGACCACAAAGTTTTGCAGGCTGCTGTTTTAAGAGGGGCTGTACCCTCTTGAGGTTTGTTTTTTTTAACTTTTTTATTTTTCAGACGGGGCCCCTGTGTCCTGGTTGAGGGCTCTTATTTTAAACCTTGGATTATTTTCCCCACCCCTCATTTTTCTTTTGGCGCTGCTTTTGGACATCCCACTAGTTATGGAACGCTGTGTCCGTTGATAAACGAAAGCGAAAATGGGATTTTTTACTTACCATAAAATCCATTTCTCTGTGTTCGAAAGACACAGCACCCACCCCTCTATGTTCTGATACTTCTAAAACTGCTTGCTACAAAACTAATTACCTAGAGCAGAAATGGGGGGTCTATACCAAGCTGAGGAGGGCCCATGGGTGTAGCCAGGTGTTTTTTGTTATGCCTCGTCCTACTCCTGGATCAGGCAATTTAACCCAATAGATATGATTTATGGAGCACGGTGTCCATCGAACTCAGAGAAATAGATTTTACGGTAAGTACAAAAATGCAATTTTTGACTTACCGTAAAATCAATTTCTTACGTCCTCTGACAGTCGCCACCCACTCATACAGTCTTCACTACTGGGTATTGGTCTTATCCACAAGAGTAAGCTAGGCAGAAGATTTTGTTAGAAAACATTCACAAAACCTTGTATAGACACACCTACAGGGGGCTGTCCCTCTGGTCCAATACCCCCCTGCTAGCAGCATTCCCAATTCAGTTTGTCTTTTGCCTAGTTAGGAGTAGGCAGGCTTCCCTTGGCTGGGGCTGCAGTCTCAGCCTTTTCTTCTTATTTCTGAAAGAGTGATTTTTCTTTACACTGATAGCTTTTTATTTGTTCCTGCGCTTAGTTAGACTTCGGAAGACTACAGCGTTTGCGGAGCTGGGAATCGCACTGGTTATCCTAGAGCCTTACGGAATCCCAGCCTGCCATCGAGCGTTTGCGAGGCCTGGGCATACGTATAGCCTGCTAACGACCTGTCACTGTCCTCAGGGACAAGCCTGTGAAGTGGCTACTTTGCTGGGTGTCTCAACTGCGGTTCGCCGCGTGTTGCTAGCGTCCTGTTCGGCTGACGGCAACCCCACCCGGAGGGAGGCTTCCTGTCAGAGCGGTACCCCATGTTTCGCTGGATGGGGGAGTACCATGCTACCCCTCTGTCTATGGCATTATCTGTCAGGGGGTGTATGTGGGGCCTCTGTTATGGGGATGGCAGTCTATGTGGAGTCTGTGATATCTCCCTCATGTCTGTCAGTATGGTTCCCGTGCGTCCCTTCCCGGTCCCTGCAGGGGCGTTATAGCGGTTCTGCCGCGGTGTGGGGTGTTTGCAGGGGTCCCTGAGTCCCTGTGATGCTTGTGCAACGTTTTGGGGGTACAGACATGCTTGTGGGGGCCGCAATAGGTGTAAAACCACGGGGCCACCATTTCAGGTGTGGGCGGGTTGTTTGACCTCATTGTGAGGGCAGCAGCCATTTTCTGTAATGCTTTGGCACCCTTCGGACGCCATCTTTAGTGTGGGCAATGTGTTTCCTCAATGTGCTCAGCGGCCATTTTCTCGGAGCCTCCCCAAACACTTACATTGGCAACCATTTGCTTGTGGCTCAGAACTATGTTCTGCCTCTAGTGGTGTGACATAATTTCCTTCTCCTGGTACACAGATCGAGCTGGCAGCGTGGGTACAGTATAACACACTTCTGGGGGATTTTTTGCTGTTTTTTTTTTGGTTTATATCTCTGCTGGCAGTTATAATTTTTCAGTGCTTAGTAGCACAGGCTAGTTATTCATTGCGGTGGGAACCGCAGTTATCGCCGATTTTAAAAGGCCAGCGCCATTTAATCTCTAAGTGTTCTGATGTAGTCCCAGGGTAGCAAATTTCCCCAGCTCTGGTGGAGGGTTCAGGTACTCCTGAATCCTCTGCAATAGTCTCACTTACTGCTGCGCTTACGACTTTAGCGTCCAAAGTGGATCTGTTAATGTCTGAGCGGGCTTCTAAGAAAAGGCCCAGGCTTTCTCAGTCTTCTGATTCAGAGCCAGATATGGTTGCACAGACAGTGTACCCCCTGAAGGGTCTCAGTCCTCTCAGTCGGATGGAGAGGAGGTGGAGGATTCCCCCTCCGGGTCCGCAAGAGGAACGCGCTGCAATGTCTGCGCTCATTAGCTCTGTTAAAGACACGCTACATTTAGAAGATGAGCCCCACCTGCCGGGTAAGCGGTCTTCCTTTGGTTCCCGCAAAGCCCAGAAGTTGGGTCAGGTGTTTCCCTGTCCCGCTGAGTTTCACGAAACAGTGAACGAACAATGGCGCAATTTAAAACGCAATTTTGTGGCGCCTAAGTGGTTTCAGTACCGTTATCCCTTTGCGTCTCTGGATTTGCGCTGGACTTTGGCTCCTAAGGTGGACCACACTGTGTCCAGGTTAAATAAAGCCACTTTGATGCCCGCGGAGAATTCTCCGGTGTTTAGAGATCCGGCGGATAGGCGGGTGGAGTCTCTTACCTGCCACTCCTATCTGGTGGCAGGTTCCTTGATGAAACCCGTGTTCGCCTCGGTAATGGTCTCTCAGGCTGCGGTGGAGTGGACTAAGGTGCCAAGATGCACCCTTGTGGCTGATTCCGCCCCTCCTGCTACTCTGGAGATGGTGGACCAAATTATTCAGGCTGTTTTTATAGCTGTGTGACGCTGCCTTGGATGAGGCCCCTTTAGTCTCACGCTTATCTGCAGACGCAGTGATGATCCGTCGCATTGTGTGGTTGAAAAGCTGGTCGGTCGACCAGTCTTCCAAGAAGACGGTGTCTGACATCCCTTATGCTGGGAATCGCCTTTTTGGGGACTTCTTGGACGAATTGGTGAAGGGGGTCACTGGGGGTAAAAGCACACTGCTGCCCCAGGTGTCCAGGGGCAAGTCTTTCCGCGGTAAGCCGGGCCCTTCCTTTAAACCTAACCAGGGGTCTTTTCATGCCTTCAAGGCACAAGACAAGGGCAAATCCTTCAGGGCCTCTGGTGGCCAGAAGTGGGGTGGGATAATCAAAAGCCGCCACCTCGACCAGAAGGGGCGCCCTCACCCGTCTTGGGTGGGGGGACGTCTGTGCTGTTTTCCCGAGCCCTGGCTGGCCAAGGTTCAGGACAGATTGGTTCAGGAACTCATTCAGTCAGGGTACAAGATCGAACAGACAGATTCTTTCCCTCAAATCTTCATTTGACCCCAGATCGTTTCCAAGATCTCCAACGGGCGGTTCAGGATTTCCTCGCCCAGGGGGTGATCGTCCCGGTGCCACATCGGAACAAGTTTCGGGGTTTTTACTCGAATCTGTTCACGGTGCCCAGAAAGGAGGGCATGGTGCGTCCAATTGTGGACCGAAAGTTTCTGAACCGCTTCGTGCGGGTTCAAAAGTTCCGCATGGAATCCCTCAGATCGGTGGTGGCCTCCCTGAGTCCGAGAGATTTCCTGGCTTACGTCGACCTCAAGGATGCGTATTTACACATCCCCACCTGGGGATGGTTCTGGACTCCGCCCAGGCAAAAGTCTTCCTGCCGGAGGACAAACTCCGGACTCTGCAGGACGAGTCCTCATCGCTCAGGACCTGCATGTGGTCCCTGGGATTGATGTCAGCCTTCGAGGCGATACCATTTGCCCAGTTCCACACACGATCTCTGCAAGTGGAGATTCTGGCCAGGTGGGACAGACATCCTCATTCCTTGGAAAGGAGGATCTCTTTGAGCCACCAAGTCAGAGCGGATCTTCGGTGGTGGCTCCAGTCTCCGGCTCTGACGGAAGGGAAATCCTTCCGGCCGTTGTGGACGGTGGTCACCATGGACGCCAGCCTGTCGGAGAGACAGAGGTCTCTCGTCAGCGGTCATTCCTACCTTGCTCAAGGCCAGGTAGGTCTATTCTGGTAAGATTTATTATCGTACCTGTTAGGCTTATTTCACCTGGTGTGAGTCGCAGGGTTTCCATCCTCGCTCCTTTTCGGTGGCGAGGGTGTTAGCCTTCCTGCAATCTGGTGTGGACCAGTGTCTTGCGCTGACCATTATTAAGGGTCAGTTATCTGCGCTGGCCGTTCTCTTCCAGCACCCCTTGGCGTCAAATTCCTTGATCCGCACCTTTATTCAAGGGGTGCTTCATCTGGCTCTCCCTAGGAGGGCACACTTGCCTCCTTGGGACTTGATTTTGGTTCTGTCCGTTTTGCAACATCCTCCCTTTGAGAACATCCGGGAGATTCCTCTGCCTGCGCTGTCATGGAAAGTCGCCTTTCTGGTGGCGATCACATCTGCTGGCAGAGTGTCGGAGTTGGCGGCCCTGTCTTGCCGCTCCCCCCATCTGGTTGTTCATAGGGATAAGGTGGTCTTGCGACCTCATCAATCTTTCCTTTCAAAGGTGGTGTCCGATTTTCATCTCAACGAGGACATTGTCTTGCCTTCGCTGTGTGCGAAACCTAAGCATCCTAAGGAGTTTGCCTTGCATTCCTTGGATGTAGTCTAAGCGATCAGGGTTTTCCTGTCGTCTACTGAATCCTTCAGGAAGTCGGATTCTCTTTTTGTCCTTCTTGAGGGACCTCGGAAGGGTATGGCTGCGTCTTCGGCAACCATTTCTAAATGGATCAGACAGACGATTGTACAGGCTTATTCACTTAGGGAACAGGTTCCACCTTTCCCTGTCACGGCGCACTCTACCAGAGTGGTGAGTGCGTCTTGGGCCTTCCGCCATCAGGCGTCAGTGTCCCAGGTGTGCAAAGCGGCGACCTGGTCGTCCGTGCACACCTTTACAAAATTTTACAGACTTGATGTTTTGGCATCGCCAGATGCCTCCTTTGGCCGCAAAGTTCTGAGTGCGGCAGTGCCTTAGGGGAGACATGGCGTTTTTTAGCCTGTCCCCTCCTGTTGGGGGTTTTTCCCCCCTTGGTTATTTTGCTTTCCTGGGTTTGTTCGCTCCTGTTGAGCCTTCCTGTTACCCAGTGTTTTACCTTTCTCGTTCAAGATAAGGTTCTTTTCGCTGAACTGGGTGCTGCGTTGCCTTTTAGACGGTTACGTTTCCCACCCCTCAAATCTACACTGCTTTGGGACATCCCAGTAGTGAAGACTGTATGAGTGGGTGGCGACTGTCAGAGGACGTAAGAGAAAATATAATTTTTGTAAGAACTTACCGTAAAATTCTTTTCTCTGAGTCCTCTGACAGTCGCCGCCCCCACCCATCTTTTGGGGTTCATGGACCTATACACTGCTACCAAACTGAATTGGGAATGCTGCTAGCTGGGGGGTATTGGACCAGAGGGACAGCCGCCTGTAGGTGTGTCTATACAAGGTTTTTTGAATGTTTTCTAACAAAATCTTCTGCCTAGCTTACTCCTGTGGATAAGACCAATACCCAGTAGTGAAGACTGTATGAGTGGGCGGCGACTGTCAGAGGACTCGGAGAAAATAATTATTCTATTTTCTCTGATGATCATTGATGGACACAGCACCCACCCCTCTGTCGAGTTATAATTCTCCTGACCCTGCTTGTGACAAAACTGAGTGGCTTTAGAAGAGAGAAGGGAGTATACCCCCTGAGACTGCCCATGGGTGTAGCCAAAATTCTTTTCTGCCTAGTGTCCTACTCCTGTAGGGGGCAGTATAACCCAATGGTTATGAATATCAGGATCTGTATCCGTCAATGAACACCAGAGAAATGGATTTTACGGTAAATCAGAAATCCCATTTTTCCCATCCCGCCACGGAAAAATATTTATATGCATATTCCTATGAGAAACCGGTCAAATGCTTTACATACGATGTGTATCCTCGATATTCCACCCATAATCCCCATGTAGAACAATTATTATATGCATGTTATCATTGGAAACCGATTAAATCTGTTCCTTGTTAAGTGTATCCATGATATTCTCCATGATATTCCACCCATAATCCCCATGTAGAAACATAATTATGTACATATTTTATTAGAAATCGGTTCAATATGCGCTTTGGAATTTGTAGCCATGGTTTCTCTATCGTTCATTGACGGACACAGTCCTCTGAATCATATCAGTAGGGTAATACCACCCCCTACAGGAGTAGGACACTAGGCAGAAAAAATTTCTGGCTATGCTTATGGGCAGTCCCTGGGGGTATACCCTCTCTTCCTGCATAGGATGTCCGTTTTAATCTGCCTAGTCAGGAGTAAGGACCTAGTTCCTTGCTGGGATCTTTGCTCCTGGCATAGAAGTAATTTTTTTATGTAGATTTTTTTTTTTTTTTTTAGCTAGCCTTTTTTTCTCGAACGTTTTTTTTCCTGTGAGATCTTCATGCAATTTTGCCGGACCGGGCGACGGGCTGGATCGCTATATTCAGTGGTCACCCCAGTTTGGCCAGCGAGCGCGTGCAGGCCTTAGCTCCGCGCTGGGTTTGGCAGCGACATAGTCCCACTGGATGGGGACTGGGCCTGCGAGTTAAACGTCTTGCCAGGACACACAGGACAGGGTCTATGCTTTTGTCGCAGCGTTCCTATATGGCCGATAGCCCCCCCACTCCGGTGGTGTGGGGTCTTGTCAGGAGATGGTGCCCGCCTGTGTTCCCGGTATGGTGAGTAAATGTTTTTTCTCTCGCTGGCTTCCAAGGGTAGGGATCCTCGCCATAGGCGGGGTCTGTCCTTTTTGGCTCACAAAGTATTTTTGTTCCTCCGGGGGGGGGGGGGGGTGGTTTGCAGCCGATAAGGCTTCCTCGGGTTGTTCCAAACGTCCCTGGTCTAGGAAACAGAAGTCCGGTTCCGCCAGGCCTGCGGATAAGGCCTCCTTGGCCTTAAGGTGCGCCCTCACCTGTGACTGGGGTGGGGGGGGGGGCGCCTTAGCCAGTTCTCGGACTTGTAGCTCGCCCGGATCCCAGACAAATGGGTCCGGGAGGTTGTGCGGTTCAGATCGAGTTTCGATCCGCTCCTCCGGTCAGGTTTTTCCCTTCAAATGTCTGCCTATCCCCGGATCTCTTGCGAGCGATTTATGGGGCAGTGCAGGACTTGCTACAGCAAGGAGTGATAGTGTCTGTTCCGCACACAGATCGTTTAGACGGGTTTTATTCCAACCTGTTCACGGTTCCCAGGAAAGAGGGCAAGGTGCATCCGATCTTGGACCTAAAGGTACTGAATGTGTTTGTGCGTGCTCAAAAGTTCAAGATGGAAACTATTCGCACAGTGGTGGCCTCCCTACATCAGGGGGACTTCCTGGGTTCCATAGATATCAAGGATGCCTACCTTCACATTCCAATCTGTGCCGCTCACCAACGTTTCCTCCATTTTGCCGTGGGAGAGGATCACTATCAGTTTGCGGCATTACCCTTTGGTCTTGACCTCTGCTCTTCGGGTCTTCACAAAGGTGTTGGCCCCAGTCCTGGCACTGTTAAGGCAGCGGGGAATATCGGTCCTGGGTTACCTGGATGATCTGATTCTGTGTGGAGTCCCCAGCGTTACTGACTGAAAACTTGGGGGTCACCATGAGAACTCTGGAGGAGTTTGGTTGGATTGTGAATCTTCAGAAGTCGTCTCTGTTCCCTTCCATGAGACTGGTCTATCTGGGCTTGACTTTGGACTCGTCCTCATCCAGGGGGTTTCTTCCTCTGGAAAAACTCCAGAAGCTCCAGTCAGCGGTTCATTTGTTGATTTCCAATGCCGGGCCGTCCCTTCGGATCTGTATGAGAGTGCTGGGACTGATGGTGTCCTCCTTCGAGGCGGTCCCATTCGCTCAGTTTCCCACGAGTGTTCTTCAAAGGGAAATTCTTCTCAAGTGGAACAAACACCCAAATTCTCTGCATTCTCGGATTTGGTTAAGCCACGGGACCAGGGAGTCCCTGGTCTGGTGGCTTCAGTCCCCGATGCTTGTCAGGAAGTCCTTTCTCCCCATATACTGGACAATTGTCACCACGGATGCGAGTCTGTCCGGGTGGGCGGGGGGGAGAGAGTCCTCAATCAGGACTCGGCTTAGGGAGTCTTGTCCCTGGAGGAATCTCGATTGCCAATGTCCTGGAGCTGAGAGCGATCCAGCTTTACCTGGCGCACTGGACCGACCGTCTGGAGGGTTGTCCAGTGTGCATTCAATCGGACAATGCCACGGCCGTGACCTATGTCAATCACCAATGGGGCAACAAGAGTGTCCTTGCAGCCCTGGAAGTGGCAGGCATTCTACGTTGGGCGGAGCACCATGTTCCAGCTCTCTCTGCTGTCCACATTCCGGGAGTGGAAAATTGACAGACGGATTACCTCAACCGTCAGGCCTTAGACGCAGGGGAGTAGTCCCTGCATCCAGAGGTCTTGCAGCAGTTGCACCTTCGCTAGGGCTCTCCGGACGTGGATCTGTTGGCATCTCGCATCAACAGGAAGGTGCAGAGGTTTGTGGCCAGCTCTCGGGTTCCCTCTAGCAGACACCGCGGGCGCGTTGGTGGCCCCCTGGGGCCAGTACTGGCTGATGTATGCCTTTCCTCCTCTCAAGTTACTGCCAAGACTTCTTCGCAGGATAGAGGCGGAAGGGATTCTGGTCATTCTTGTGGCTCTGGACTGGCCTCGCCACGCTTGCTACGCCGACCTAGTCAGGCTTGTCGCAGACTCCTCTGTGGAGACTTCCTTTCAGGGAGGATCTACTGTCTCAGGGGCCAATCTTCCATCCTGCTTTACAGTCGCTGGTTTGACGGCTTGGCCGTTGAAAGCCAGGTGCTGAAGGACGTGGGTTTATCTGCTTCAGTGATTCCCACTCTGCTAAAAGCGAGGAAGGCGACTTCCAGGAAGATTTATCATCGTATGTGGAAGTCGTACATTGCGTGGTGCGAGTCCCTTGGGACCCACCCTCACTCCTATTCGGTGGCTCGGATCTTGGCTTTCCTTCAACGGGGAGATGATCAAAAGTTGGCCTTGAGTACCATCAAGGGTCAAGTCTCTGCCTTGGCTATTTTCTTCCAAAGGCCATTGGCCACCCATTCCCTGGTGCGTAGGTTCATCCAGGGGGTGCGACACACGGTACCTCCAGTGCGACCTCCGCTACCGCCATGGGACCTTAATTTGGTGCTGTCGGTTCTCCAGAGACCTCCCTTTGAGAATATTCAGGAGGTTCCCCTGCTCACCTTGTCTCAGAAAGTGGCTTTCTTGGTGGCTATGACTTCTGTGCGCAGGGTGTCAGAACTGGCGGCGCTGTCCTGTCGTTCTCCCTATCTGGTGGTACTTCGGCCGGATCCATCTTTCCTGCCGAAGGTGGTTTCCAGTTTTCACTTGAATGAGGACATTGTGTTACCTTCCTTGTGCTCTAAGCCTAAACATCCTAAGGAATTTGCTCTGCATACCCTGGATGTTCTGGCAATCAAGGTGTATTTGGCGTCTACGGAGTCTTTTTGCAAGTCTGACTCGCTCTTTGTGCTCACGGATGGCCCAAAGAAAGGGATGTCTGCGTCTGCTGTGACTATTTCCAGATGGATCAGACAGACGGTGGTGCAGGTTTATTCACTTAAGAGTCAGGTTCCACCTTTCCCTGCGTATTCTACTCGGGCGCTTAGTGCTTCTTGAGCTTTTGCCATCAGGCATCTGTGCTTCAGGTGTGCAAAGCGGCGATCTGGTTGTCTGTTCACACGTTTACCAAATTTTATAAGATGGATGTGATGGCATCTGCGAATGCCTCCTTTGGCCGCAAGGTTTTGCAGGCTGCGGTTTAGAGGGCCCCTTGGCCTTCCTTGAGGGTGTTTTTCTGTTTTTCAAGTGGACCTCATCTGGTTGTTCTGATGAGTTGCCTGGTTGGCCATGCTGGCCTTGGACTGTTTTTTTTCTTCTTTTGTTCTGCTGTTCCCACCCCTCATTTGGGTACTGCTTTGGGACGTCCCTACTGATATGCATCATAGGACTTCGTCCGTCAATGAAGGATAGAGAAAACTGGATTTTTGACTTACCGTAAAATCCTTTTCTCTTAGGTTCATTGATGGACGCATTACCCATCCCTCTCTTTTTTGAGTGGGTTGGTGTGGTTTTCTCTGACACGGCTTTGATACAAAACTGACATCCTATGCAGGAAGTGAGGGTATACCCCCAGGGACTGCCCAAAGGCGTAGCCAGAAATTCTTTCTGCCTAGTGTAAAGAAAAAGCTCATTCAGCGCTACAATCAATGAGAAATGGTATAAAAGCAGCTGAACACCGGTAAAGGTCAAATCTATCAAATCCCAATAAGCATATAATACAAAGAGGGTGCAGCGCTAAAAAGATATAAAATTCACATAAAATTCCTAAAAGTAATATATACTAAAAGTAATCCAAGGCAATAAATATATAAACATGGATGCAAAAAAGAGTCCTTGAAACTTCACAAAGCCAAGCATAAAGATTTAAGAAGACCCGTGCTGTAAAGGATGAAAAATGCACCACTTCATTCGTGACTCCATCACCAGAGTAAGTGCTAGCCTCTCACCTCCATTACTTGACCTAAAAGGTCATTGCGCTTTGTGTCAAATTATCGGATTGACTCCTGTTAATCCGATCTCCCAAGCTATGCCTCCAGTTCAAGATGGCTCAACAGTTGTGCATTCCACCAAAAAATAGAATAGGGACATCTAGTGCTCTCTGTTTAAACAACATTTATTGCAGGATAAAATCAGTTTACTTACAAATAAGGCACTTTCCAAGTGCATAGAGATCAGCAGATAAACATGAACAGTACACGCAGTGTGCTCGATGTCCGATCCCTTCGGAGCGTCGCGGGTGACGTCACAGCTCCTCCCCCGTACGCGTTGCGTCAATGGGTGTGACTTCTTCAGCGGGGTACCCCGCTCCGAAGGGATCGGACATCAAGCACACTGCGTGTACTGTTCATGTTTATCTGCTGATCTCTATGCACTTGGAAAGTGCCTTATTTGTAAGTAAACTGATTTTATCCTGCAATAAATGTTGTTTAAACGGAGAGCACTAGATTTCCCTATTCTCTTTTTTGGTGGAATGCACAACTGTTGAGCTATCTTGAACTGGAGGCATAGCTTGGGAGATCGGATTAACAGGAGTCCATCCGATAATTTGACACAAAGCGCAATGACCTTTTAGGTCAAGTAATGGAGGTGAGAGGCTAGCACTTACTCTGGTGATGGAGTCACGAATGAAGTGGTGCATTTTTCATCCTTTACAGCACGGGTCTTCTTAAATCTTTATGCTTGGCTTTGTGAGGTTTCAAGGACTCTCTTTTTTGCATCCATGTTTATATATTTATTGCCTTGGATTACTTTTAGTATATATTACTTTTAGGAATTTTATGTGAATTTTATATCTTTTTAGCGCTGCACCCTCTTTGTATTATATTTTCTGCCTAGTGTCCTACTCCTGTAGGGGGCGATATTACCCTACTGATATGCATCAGAGTACTGCGTCCGTCAATGAACCTAAGAGAAAAGACTAATTATTATTAATAATGTAGTCCGTAAATGTAGTCCGTAAAAGTGTCCTACTCATTAGTAATAATGTAGTCTTATTGCAGATTGCGAACACAAAAGTGCAACTAATGGAAGCCAAGCAAGCCTTGGAGGATGCTATAAATGCCCAAGATTTTGGCAAGGCTTCTGAATTAAAGGAAAAAGTGTCAGAGTTGGAAATGGTGAAAGCCCAGCTAATTAAAGAAGCAGAAGAACCAGAACTTAAAGAAATCCGTGTTGAAAAGGTTTGGCCTGCTTTTTCAAACTGTAGCTGTTTTTTATCTCTCAGTAAATCTCCTCTTTTTTTTTTTTTTCCTCAACTTTTTTCTATACTGTTCTTTTTTTTTTCTTTTCAGAATGACCCTGAAACACTTCTAAAGTGCTTGATTATGTGTAACGAACTCCTAAAGCACATTTCGCTTTCTAAAGGACTTGGAGGAACGTTGAATGAGATAATTCAATCACTGGTAAGTGCCTAAGAGAGGCAAAGGGAGTCTTGGGAAATATGCTAAATCAGACAGTCTCTTCAGTGTGATTTCAGGAGTGTCTAGCACAGTATTTCTGATAGAGGTGTGGCTTCAAACCTAACAAGCGTGCTGCTCTCAGGCGGGGAACTCCAATCAGAAGTGCATAAGAAAAAGAGAAAGGTGCAAACACCTGGTGCATCACCCTTTGACACCTTTAAAATATATTTTATTAAAAAGCCAAAAACATACTCAGACATGAGGAACATATATCGCATTGAATGAGTCCACAACAAGTGGAGGTATTCGCCCCTGTCGTTGGACCGCTAGGGACGAATACCTCCACTTGCTGTGGACTCATTCAATGCGATATATGTTCTTCATGTCTGAGTATGTTTTTGGCTTTTTAATAAAATGCATTTTAAATGTGTCCAAGGGTAATGCACCAGGTGTTTGCGCCTCCTTTCTCTTTTTCTTATGCACATCAAACCGAACAATAATATGATCTAATTGTTTCAGAAATTAGTGATAATTCGGTGTAAAAAGGAGAGCTTCCTTGGACTAGGTATCCAGAAGAATCTTTTTAGCTTTTATAGGAATGTACTAAAAAAAAAAAAGTGAAATTACTATTTTTTTTTACTCTCACTTTCTGCTATAGACATTTGCGAAAAAAAGGAAGGGGTGCCCTTATGTGGGACTTTGAGTGAGGTATTTACACTAAGTAACTCAAAGTTGTAAGATGGCAATGAATGGCAATTTTTTAATACAGTCGTACAGAGCGTGGCAGCAATGTAACAACAAAATAACAACAATGTTAAAATACAACAAAATGGGCATATAACATGTGACATCAATAGTACAAATAAATAACATATGTTGAACTCCTATACTTTAGGAACTTGACGCGTTTCGTGAGTCTTAGTAAGCTCACTCATCAGGAGTATATGAGATAAAATGTATCTAGTAGTAAAGCAGTAAACAGCATGTTAGTATACATGATTGTATCAGTGAGTGTGATATTGCAACATCTGTATGTGCGAACCATAATAGGAGAATCACACTCACATATAGCCCAGAGAGAGATGAATGGATTGATGCTCCCATGAGGCGGCGGTTGTCATGATCTAACCGGGAGCTGACAGGACTGGTAAAAACGGTGAACGCAGTGGGGAGCCAGGTGAGGAAACAAGAGTAATACGGTGGATTTTCTGCTTGGTAATGAGGCATGGGCTGAAAATACATCAATATATATCTCTCTCAATAAAGTATAGAAGTAAAATATAATATATAAAGGTAATTATAATTATATCACTGGGTGATGCCCAGAAAGTAAAATATATATCTATGTAAAAATCTGAGTAACTGAATATATGAATAATATGCAGCCCAGGCGCATGTCATATACAAAAGAATAGATTGGATCTTAATGAATCTGTTGGAGTATGGCAATATGATGATTAGACAAGTAGAGTACTGTGTCACTTAGGTGATGAATGATGTAAGAATGTGTAGGTGTGTGGAAATGTGAAAGAAGGGAGGGAGTATGGGAACATGGGAAATAATGTGAGGACCAAAAAGAAAAAGTCAGATAATGAAGGATGGTAGTGAAACAGAATGGGAATGGTGAGTCCACTCAGGGTGGATTCAGAGGTGGAACGGAAGACCAGCTTCATCTGGTACAATGAAGGAACAAAGATGATCCTTATGAGATGGGACACCATGTAGAAACTAGGGAGGGAAGTAAGGGGGAACACTAAGAAAAGAAATGGGATGAGAATCCTCACCTGAGTACCCACAGCGCAAACACATGATAGCAGTCCTAGAGCACCATGTTGTGGTGTAGGGGACAAGGGTTTAACCACCGCACCCATGTCATCCAGCGGTAATGAGTCGGCCGAGGCCGACAGCCACAGATCAAAAACACCCGCCAATACGTGCGGGCACCTGGCCGGCGTTCACACGTGGGGGGGGGGGACGGGACGACGCATGGTGCCGATGTACAGGTGGCCCCGCCCCTCTAGGGGGAGGGGGCAGCCAGGGAGAAAAGACTCTGTACATCGCAGCTCCCGGATTAGGAACACAAACACCACCAGGGGGAGCACAACCATCATCAAAGTTGTATGTAGTAGAAAAAAATATATGTAGCCAAATAATTGTGTGTGTATATAAGTAGGACAGTTTGGGACCAAAGGCGGGCTATGGGTGTCTACCACCCGGGTTAAGGTTGAATAAATAAAATGGTCTCATGCTGTCGAATGTAAATACCTCCATCCCTAATCAAATGCGAAAAAAGGAAGGTGCTATAGACATTTAGTTTTTTTTTTTTTTCTGCCTAGTCAGGAGTAAGGACCTAGTTCCTTGATGGAATCTCTGGTCCTAGCATTTTTTCCTTTTTTGAATGGAATGATTTTTCTTTTATTATTTCTCTATCGTCCATTGACAGACGCAGCCTCATCTTCATAGCTGAGTGGGTTATGCTCCTCCCTGCAGGAATAGTCTAGGCATTTAAATGTACACGCCCACGGGGCTGTCCCCACAGGCATAACCCACACACAAGTCAGCTCAGCAAACCAGTTTTCTCTTACGTCCTCCGACAGTCGCCGCCTCTTCATATTCATCACTAATGGGGTTAATGACCTTTGCTCCGTAGGAGTAGCTAGGCAACAGAATATATTAATATCAAAGCTTTTAGCATATCCCACCCCCAGGGGGTGGTCCCCTCAGTCCATACCTCCCTGCTTCCTGCATTTCCAACTCAGTTTCTAATGCCTAGCTCAGGGGTATGCTGGCTGTTCCTGTGCTGGGGCTCTCAGTCTCAGCTTCTTTTCTCTTTTTGATTTTATTTGAAGTTTTTTCTCTTTCTTTTACTTAGCTGTTTATTTTCAGCGTTCGCTTCTTCTGATGAAGATGATCGTGCGGAGCTGGGTCTCAGTCTGGCCACCCTGGTTCCCAGGGCTCAGGGCCAGGGGCTTCCCAGCCTGCCATCGAGCGTTCAGCTTAGGTTTTGCCCTGGCACATTGAACGACCCATCCCTGTTCGCAGCAGGGATGCTATCGGTGAGGTGGCTACCTCACTGGACGCCATTGCTGTTTCGCACCGCGGTTCCGTTGCGTCATGCTTGCGACACTCCCTGTCCTCAGTGCAGCGGTTTGGTCGCTGGAGCAGGCTCCCCACGCCATCCGGACTGGTAAGTGTAACTCTATGTGGGGACCTGTCTATTTGGGTGTCAGTCTGGGACTGTGTGACCCTGCATGTCTGTGTGCCTGCTGTGCTCCCTGTCAGTTCCTGTGTGAACTTGCTGCCTGTGTGTGTGGGCTGTGAAGGGGGGCGCTCTCCCACTCTGCTGGGTGTCATTGTAAAGCAGTCAGGTTTTCAGCATGCTGTGAGGCGATCGCTGCGGCGATCCGCCATTTTTCTGGGGCAAAAATCATGGTGGCAGGTCCTGTGAGGTACTGTACGGCGTTTTTGGCGCCAAACGCCGCCATTTTGGGCGGCGGTCAATCAGGCCACATGTCAGCGCCATGTTCTGTTTGCCCAGGGATTTCCTCAGCCGAGCGGCCATGTTTGTGTAGCCTTGCATAGGCTTCATAGGGGCGGTCAGTCTTGCATCACTTCCTTTTGCTCTGGGACAGCGATCGGTGCAGCAGCCTGTGTGATCTCTCCAGGTTTTATATTTCCTTTTTTCCTGTATTCCTTGCCCAGTTTCTTGTCCCTGTGGGGGTCAGTGTATTCAGTGGGTGCGGTGGGCTTGCGCTCGCCGCGATCTTAAAGGGGCAGTACCCTTTATTACCTTTTTGTTGGGGCATGGATTCTCAGGATTGCAAGTTTCCTCCCACCTTGGTGGGGGGCCAAGGGGCTGCTGCTTCCCCCGAGGGGGCTGATCTGGCCACTATTGTGGCAAACTTAGCTGCTCAAGTGCAGATGCTGGTGGCTGATCGATCCACTAAACGGCCCAGGGTGTCTATTTCCTCTGATTCAGAGGGCGATGGGGCTGCTATGGCTGGAGTGCCCTTCTCAGGGTCTCACTCATCCCTAGACCTTGTGGGGTCTGACGGGGAGGCTGAGGTGGAAGGGGTAGATAATTCTCCCCCTGGCTCGTCTGAAGAGCTTGCAATCATGGATGAGTTGGTTGCTTCTATCAAACAAACGCTGCATTTGCAGGATGAACCATGTCCTCCTGCTTTGATGTCCTCTTATGGGACGCAAAGGAAACGCAAAACATCGCAGGTTTTTCCTTGCTCTACGGAATTTCAGCGCGCGGTGGATGAGCAATGGCTCAATATAAAGAAGCCTTTTGCTGTGCCGAGTAGGTTCAAGCTGCGTTATCCTTTTACACCAGCTACTGATGAGCGTTGGTGTGTGCCGCCTCAGGTGGATCACGCGGTGGCGATTTTGAATAAACCAACTGCGATCCCTGCTGAGGATACCCCGGTTTTCCGGGACCCCTACGGACAGGAGGTTAGAATCTCTGGCCCGTCATGCTTATACGGTTGCTGGCTCTATGCTGAAGCCTATTTTTGCTTCCATTATGGCAGCCCAGGCTATTGCGAATTGGACGCAGGTTCTCAAGCGCACTCTGGTGGCTGACTCTGCCCCGCCGACAACTTTGGCTATGGTGGATCAGATTCACCAGGGTGTCATGTATTTGTGTGACGCGGACTTGGATTTAGTCCCTTTGGCTGCGCGTCTTTCTAGTGTGGCGGTCTTGAACCGTCGCCTGATATGGCTGAAATGTTGGTCTGTTGATCAGTCTTCCCGCAAGACTTTAGCTAATTTGCCCTATGCGGGATCTCGCCTTTTTGGCGAATCTTTGGATACTCTGATAAAGGGTATTTCTGGGGGTAAGAGTACTCTTTTGCCCCAATCTCACAAGAATAAGTTTGTTCGTGGTAAGAAGAATGCTTCGTTTAGACCCTCTCAGGGGTCCTTTCGTGCCTTTCGGTCGCACTATAAGGGCAAGCCCTTCAAAGGCCAAGGCTCCCAGAAGAAGCCGTGGACGGGTAAGCAGAAGTCCGGCCAGTCCGGATCCGCTGCCCACAACAATGCGGCCTGAAGGGGCGCCCTCACTCGCTTCTGGGGTGGGGGGACGTTTGCTCGGTTTTCTTCAACCCTGGCTGGACCGCGTTCGGGACAGGTGGGTTCAGGAAATCGTTCGGTCTGGATACAAGATCGAGTTTCTCGGCCGGCGGGCAGATTTTTCCCCTCAAACCTTCAGCTGACTCCGGAGCGCTTGCAGGATCTGCACCTGGCGGTGCGGGCCCAGGGAGTGGTGGTTCCGGTGCCTCGTCAGGACAGATTTCGTGGGTTCTATTCCAAATTGTGCACTGTGCCCAGAAAGGAGGGCAAGGTACGTCCGATTCTGGACTTGAAAGCTCTGAACCGCTTTGTGCGGGTTCGCAAGTTCCGCATGGAATCCCTGCGCTCAGTGGTGGCTGCCCTGGTTCCGGGGGAATTCATGGCCTCCATCGACTTGAAGGATGCGTACCTTCACATCCCCATTTTCGAGGGTCACCAGAGGTACCTTCGATTTGCCATTGCGGAGGATCATTATCAATTCGTGGCGTTGCCCTTTGGTCTCGCTTCGGCTCCGCGGGTTTTCACCAAGGTGCTTGCGCCGGTTCTGGCCTTATTGAGGGCCCAGGGCATTTCTGTCCTGGGGTATCTGGACGATATCCTGATTCGGTCCGCGACCAGTCAGGGCCTGGTGAACGACCTGTTCATCACGATGCAGACTCTGCAGGAATTCGGCTGGACGATAAATTTTCCAAAGTCAACGTTGTGCCCGTCAGTTCGTCTTCCCTACCTGGGGATGATTCTGGACTCGGTTCAAACGAAGGTCTTCCTGCCGGAAGACAAGCTTCGGACACTTCAGTGCGAAGTCAGGTCCCTCAGGGACAATCAGTGCTCGTCCCTCCGGACGTGTATGAGGTGTCTGGGATTGATGGTTTCGGCCTTCGAGGCGATTCCCTTCGCCCAGTTTCACACACAGGTTCTTCAGGCGGAGGTCCTGGCCAAGGGGGACGGGCGTCCGCAATCTCTGGATCTGCGGCTGTCGTTGAGCCATTTTGCTCGAAGGGGTCTTTTGTGGTGGCTCCAGTCCACGGCGGTGTCGGGGGGCAAGTCTTTTCGTCCTTTGTCATGGACGGTGATCACCACGGACGCCAGCCTGTCGGGCTGGGGTGGTGTTCTGGGCGTTCTATCTGCCCAGGGAACTTGGTCGGAGGAGGAATCCTCCCTTCCGATCAACATTTTGGAATTGCGAGCGATAAATCTGTCTTCTGCGTTGGACGGACAGGCTTCAGGGCCGTCCAGTTCAGGTACAGACGGACAATGCAACAGCGTTGGCCTACATCAACCACCAAGGGGGCACCAGGAGTGCCCGAGTGGCTCGGGAAGTAGCCGACATTCTGTCTTGGGCCGAGACGCACGTCCCGGCGATATCTGCAGTTCACATTCTGCGGGTGGAGAACTGGCAGGCGGATTATCTGAACCGTCAGACCCTGGACCAGGGAGAATGGTCCCTTCACCCGGATGTCTTCCAGATGTTGTGTGAGAAGTGGGGGTCCCCAGATGTGGACCTGTTCGCGTCTCGTCTAAACGACAAGGTGGAAAGGTTCGTGGCAAGGACACGTGATCCTCGGGCAGACGCCTCGGACGCGTTGGTGACGCCCTGGCATCAGTATCGCCTGTTGTATGCTTTTCCACCGATTCAGCTGCTGTCCAGGTTCCTTCGCAGGTTGGCCTCGGAACCGAAAACGGTGATTCTGGTGGCACCAGACTGGCCTCGCCGGTCTTGGTACGCAGACCTCGTGAATCTGGCGTTCGACGCCGTCTGCCACTTCGAGAAGATCTCCTGTCTCAAGGGCCGATATTCCATCCTGCTTTACAGTCGCTGCCTTTAACGGCCTGGCTGTTGAAAGCCGGGTCCTGAAGGATAGGGGTCTCTCCCCTGAGGTCATTCCCACTTTGATCAAGGCTAGGGAGGCCTCTTTGGGGAAGATTTACTACCGTACTTGGAAGGCTTACTTTGCCTGGTGTGAGTCCAGGGGGTATTCCCCTCGCTCGTACTCGGTGTCAAGAGTGTTGGCTTTCCTTCAAACGGGCGTGGACCAGAGTGTAGCGTTGGCCACGATTTAAGGGTCAGATTTCTGCGCTGGCCGTTCTCTTTCAACGCCCTGTGGCGTCTAACTCTTTGGTTAGCACCTTTGTTCAAGGGGTGCGACATTTGGTCCCTCCTAGGAGGGAGCCTTTGCCTCCATGGGATTTGAACCTTGTTCTGTCCGTGTTGCAACATGCTCCCTTTGAAAATATCAGGGAGATCTCGTTGTCTTTGTTGTCCAAGAAGGTTGCCTTCTTAGTGGCGATCACTTCGGCTCGCAGGGTGTCGGAGCTGGCGGCCTTGTCCTGCAAATCTCCGTATTTGGTGATTCACTTGGATAAGGTGGTCTTGCGACCTAACCCGTCTTTTCTTCCGAAGAGGATCTCGGAATTTCACCTCAATGAGGATATTGTTCTGCCTTCGCTTTGTGCGAAGCCTAAGCATCCGAAGGAGGTGGCTTTGCATTCCTTGGATGTTGTTAGGGCGATCAGGGTTTACCTGTCATCGACTAAATCCTTTTCGCAAGTCGGATTCTCTCTTTGTCCTTCCTGAGGGACCTCGGAAGGGCATGGCGGCGTCGGCTGCTACCATCGCCAAATGGATCAGACTGACCATTGTGCAAGCCTATGCTTTGAAGGGGAAGGTTCCTCCTTTTCCTGTGAAGGCGCACTCTACCAGGTCTCTGAGTACGTCTTGGGCCTATCGTCATCAGGCTTCTGTGGCCCAGGTGTGTAAGGCGGCGACTTGGTCGTCCGTTCACACTTTCTCAAAATTTTACAAGGTGGATGTTCAGGCATCGGCAGATGCTTCCTTTGGCCGCAAAGTTCTTAGTGCGGCAGTGCCTTAGGGTCCCTTGTTTGGGCCCTTGGCTGTTGGGGTGTTTTTACCCCTAGGTTACTTGTTTTTTCTGGGTTGTTGCTCCTGTTGAGCACGTTTTTCCTGTTGCCCAGTTGGTTCTCTTACTTTGGTAAGGTTCCTTTCTCTGATGTGGGTACTGCGTTGCTTTAGGCGCGGCTGTTTTTTTTTCCCACCCCTCATGTCTACACTGCTATGGGACGTCCCCATTAGTGACGAATATGAAGAGGCGGCGACTGTCGGAGGACGTAAGAGAAAACGGAATTTTTGTAAAATCTTACCTGTAAAATTCCTTTCTCTGAGTCCTCCGACAGTCGCCGCCCCTGCCCCTCTTTTGGGGTTTGTTTATGTACTCTACTGCTATGCTACTGAAACTGAGTTGGAAATGCAGGGAGGTATGGACTGAGGGGACCACCCCCTGGGGGTTGGATATGCTAAAAGCTTTGATATTAATATATTCTGTTGCCTAGCTACTCCTACGGAGCAAAGGTCATTAACCCCATTGGTGACGAATATGAAGAGGCGGCGACTGTCGGAGGACTCGGAGAAAGGAATTTTACAGGTAAGATTTTACAAAAATTCAGTTTTTCTGCCTAGAGAAGGAGTAGGACCTAGGTTTCCTGCTGGGACTTTGGTCTCAGTTTTTTCATTCTTTTCAGAATATTTTATTTCTCTTTACTCACTTGCGAGTTAGTGTTCAGGGGGATCCTCCCGGTGATCTACAAGCAATGCTGGCTGGGGTTTCACACTGGATAACCTAGATCCTTATGGTCCCCCCAGACTGACCTACGAGCGTGATCAGGTTATAGTCCTGCACTAGGCCTCGCCACGACGGTGCCCCTTTCCGGATGGGGACGAGCCTGCGAGTGAATGCCACTCCGGGACATGACGACCTGGAACGCCCTTAGTCGCAGCATATTCCTCGGCTGGCAGCACCCCCACTGCGGGTGGGAGGAGTTCTGCCCTAAGCGGAGCCCACCCGGTCCATGGTATGGTGAGTAAGTGTGACTCCCCCTTGTCCCTGGTGAGCTTGGGGGGATGTGGGCCCTCTCCAGGGGTTAATAGGACCTGTACCTCCTAAAAGATCGCCCTGGGCTGTCGGGTACCCGGCCTTTGTGCCCTCTCCATCCCCACGGGGGGGCTATGTAACTGGGGAGCCTGGCGTCCTGAGGGGATAGCAATAGTACCTTGTCTCTTGCCGGGTATGGTTGTAGATCCTTGAGGCCGTCATTATGGGGGTCCCTGGCCACATGGCACACCGTGGGCACCGCCATCTTCAGTGTGGGCAATGTGCACATTTTCTCCATTGACTGGTATAGGGGAGCCATTTTCCCTGAGCTTCCTATCAAAATGTATTGGCAACCATTTTTGTGTAGTATAAACTGCACTGGCAGCGTGATTTTACATTCAAGCCGAGGTTACTTCCTGTGATGCTTCTTCCTGCTGCAGGCCGAGATTACTTCTTGTGTCTCTTCTCCATGCTGCAACCCTCCGTTCAAGAGGGTTCTCTCTGGAGGTGGTACAGTACTGGGATCTTTGCGGACATATCCCCACACGCTCTGCTATTAGTGTATATTAAAGGGGGACTCTGCAGACCGCGGCGATCGACGGTGGGAACCGCGATCTGTGCTTCTTGAAGTAACAGTACTCAGTAAAAGTTGATTTTGTCATGAAAAGGTTAATAGCTGGAAATGGCCGCTGCCTTCTCCCATCTTTGGTGGAGTCCTCTGATTCAGAGGCTGATGTGGTCCCCCGAATGCCCCCCTACCTGATGGGTCGCTGTCCTCAGTCAGATGGTAAAGAGGAACCCGTCTTCTTCAGCTGCAGTGCGGGAACGTGCTCTGGTGGAAGCCCTGATTTTTTTTTTTTTCAGTGAGGGAAACTTTAAAATTTGCTGATGAGCCCACACCGACAGGGATGTGGGTGGCCTTTGGCTCCCGCAATACCCAAAAGTCTGGCAAGGTTTTTCCCTGTTTCAAGACGTTTCATGATATTGTGATGACCAATGGCGGCGCGTTAAGCACGTGCTAGTGGTGCCAAAACGCTTGAATGCCGGTATCCTTTTGCTAATAGGGTCTCCAACCGTTGGGCCACCTAAGGTGGACCACCCTGTTTCCAGGTTGAACGAATCTACTATAGTGCCTGTGGAAGATTCCCCCGGTTTTCACGGATCCGGTGGACAGGCTAGTGGAATACCTTTCCCGTAATCTTCACGTGTTGGCGGGTTCCATTTTGAAACCGGTCTTTGTGTCTGTTTTAGTATCAGATGGTTACTGAATGAAATAGGGTTTTGAAAGGGAACTTGGGCCCTGACGTAGTTCCCCCAAAACCAATGGAACTTTTGGACTAGATGGCCCAGGCTCTGGTGCTCCTGTGTGATGCGTCCCTGGATGTGGCTCCCCTGGTGGCCAGAGTTTCAGCTGTGTGGTTTGCATTTGGGCACATGATTTGGCTGAAAAACTGGTCAGTTGACCAAGTTTCCAAGAAAGCCCTGACAGATCTCCCTTTTCTGGCAGAGCGTTTGTTTGGCGACTCACTGGATGAGTTGATCAAGGGTCATTCCTCCAAAGGTAACAGGTTTTCTCTTACGTCCTCCGACAGTCGCCGCCCACTCATACAGTCTTCACCAATGGGGTATTGACTTCATCTCCACAGGAGTAACTAGGCATAAGACTTGTTAGAAACAAAGCATTTACATAGACACACCCATGGGGGCTGTCCCACTGGTCCAATACCCCCCTGCAATAGCCATTCCAACTCAGTTTGTCTCCTGCCTAGTTAAGGAGTAAGATGGGCTTCCCTGTGCTGGGGCTACAGTCTCAGCCTTCTTCTTCTATTTTATGATTTTATTTACTGCAAATGTGATTTTTTTTCTTTGCATTACTAGCTGTTTATTTTGTCAGCGTAAGTCGGATCTTCGGATGAAGACGGTGTTTGCGGAGCTGGGAGTCGGACTGGTCGTCCTTGTTCTCCAGGACAGAGGGCCAGATGGAATCCCAGCCCGCCATCGAGCGTTTTAGCAGGCTATGTGTTCGCCCTGGCCTCGCAAACGACCCATCCCTGTCCGGGATGCAGCCGGTGAGGTGGCTACCTCACCCGGACGCCTCATACACGGTTATCCATGCACTGTTAGCGTCCTGCGTTTTTGGCTGACGGCACCCCTGCCATTTGAGGGTGGGCGGTTTCCCGTCGATTAGAGGCACCCCACGCCATCGGGTACAAGTAAGTACATTCTGTGTGGGGCCTCTGTCTGGGGCTGGCAGTCCTGTGTGTCTGTGTTATCCCCTCATGTCTGTGCGTTTTTGGGCTCCCTGATCCCGGTCCCTGCGGGGGTTTTCTATCACAGCCAGTGCGCTGTGTGGGTTTCTGGGGTCCCTCTCCTGTGTCACTTTAGGGTGCTTTGGAGGTACTGCTGCGGGGTTAAACACCGCCGGTCCGCCATTTTAGGTGTGGGCAGCATGTCTGGCTTCACTATGGGTGCTTATACAGCATGTATATGGTGTGTTTTTTGCGCCTTGCGGCCATTTTACCGAAGCCTCCCATTGCTTTACATAGGCATCCATGTTTCCTTAGCCCGCAGCCTCAGTTCAGTCTCTGCGGTGACATCACTTCCTTCCTCTACTCAGGAGCGACCGACTGCGCTGGTAACACATTTGTGGGGCTCTGTTCTGCTGTCCTTCTTTTTCTCCCTTGTGCAATATTCCTGGCTTCAGTTTGTCCCTGCGGGGGTCTGTGTTCCACAGTCATTATAGCAGTGTGCTGCGTGGTCCGCGGCGCGCTTAAAGGGCCAGTACCTAAAAAAAAAAAAAAAAAAAAATTGTGCAATGGAATCCCAGGACAGCAAATTCCCTCCAGCCTTGGTGGGGGATTCAAGTTCCTCTGAATCCTCTACTCTGACTAATTTGGCTGCTGTTGTGGCGACTTTGGTGTCCAAAATGGATGTGCTGATGACTGAACGTGCTGCTAGAAAAAGGCCTAGGATTTCTTTTTCTTCTGATTCTGAATGTGACATGGTTGCTGTAGGTAGCGTGCCCCTTTCAGGGTCTCGCTCTTCTCAGGACCCGCAAGAGTCTGAGGGGGAGGCGGAGGTTACAGGGGTGGATGATTCCCCCCTGGGACGCCAGAGGAACGTGCAGCTGTGGACGCGCTGATTTCTGCCATTAAAGAAACACGAAACACTACATTTAGAGGATGAGCCCAATCCTCCGGGCATTGTGTCCTCTTTTGGTACACACAGGACCCGCAAGACGGCGCAGGTTTTTCCTTGCCCCGTAATACAAAAATCCATTTTTTTTTTCTTGTTCAAATATTTATATTGAAATTGACATGCAAATTTTCAGGGAATATACAGCTGTGACTTGGAGGAGCAACGACATCCACGCAGGGAGGAACCGCTGATAAATTCTAAAAAAGACTAGACCTAGATAGGCAATTACTAGTAGAAACAACAAGTTACACATTCCATGGGTTTTAACATAAAGCGAGAATCAAACCAGTGGGTGTACAGAAAGCAAAGTTTCAGGATGTTAGCCAAGTGCCCTTCCCTTGCTCGGGGTTGGCTGTAAGGCAAGTAGATATTAGAAAGGATCAGAATAAAAGATGAGGCGGGTGGGAGGGAAAAAAGACTGTATGGGGGACTCTGGGTCGTCCAGGTGATAGTGGTTACTGAGGGATCAGAAGGGCGAGGTTTGTCTTGGGGTTCAAGGCTTCAAGAAGGATGCGTTGTAAAGAAGCCTCAGTTTTGGCATGTGCCATTGATTGGGTGGCCCTGTGTTTGGCAGCCAGAATACAAAGTACAGGCTTTTTTCCATACCTTTTTTTTTTTTTTTTGTCCTGTAACTTGTTTAAACTTGTATGTCCTGTAACCAAATATTCCTTTTCTGACCCCATGCAGATACTTCCAGGAATAACCAATGTTCATCCTTCTGTAAGGAACATGGCTGTCTTGTGCATTGGCTGCTGTGCCCTGCAGAGCAAAGACTTTGCAAAACAACACATGACTCTGCTTCTACAGGTAAGAAAACATGCAGTCCTCATGAATCTTCAGCTGAATATGAAGAGTTTTCTCTTGTAGCATACATCCTGGCTTTTGCTTGCTTGCTTTTTTTTTTTTTTTTTGCTTAATCTTGATGATTTACAAAGATTAAAGTGGCAGTTGAGGCAAAACCTGACTTAACGCTAAAACTGCTCTCTGCCACGTTCTAAACCTAAGCTATTTAACCCTGTGAAGCAAAAATAGCTATACTTGCCTAGTCTGCAGCTGATCAGGTCCGGTCTGGTCCAAGCATCAGCAGTTTCTGTGTGTAGGCGGGAGGCAGCCGACAACGGAAGCCCCATGGTAAGTCTATGGATGACGTCACTTCCCAGCCATCTCACAGCTTCCGCCACTGGAAACTGGACCGGATCTGCTGCAGAATAGGTAAGCTTTACAGGGTTAGATAGATTCGGTTTAGAATGTGGTAGAGAGCAGGTTAAGGCCCCTTTCACACGGGCGTTCCGTATGTCCGTATATATCACCCCATCCGTTTGCGGGTGATATACGGACATAATGCATGTCAATGGGATTGCGGATGACCATCTGCTGACATCCGATTTGCGTCCTTTCAGTTCTGTTCTGTTTTTTTAGAACGGAACAGAACCCTATTTTTCTTCCGTTTTAAAAAACGGAAAGGACGCAAAATCGGATGTCAGCGGTGTCATCCACTGACATCCGCAATCACATAGACATACATTATGTCCGTATATCATCCGCAAAAGCATGGCATGATATGCGGACATACGGACCGGATGACACAAGTGTCATCCGTGTCCGTTAAAAAAAAAAAAAGTGCCGCAGCGGATGAAATAAACTGAGCGGCCGTGTGAAAGAAGCCTTAGTTTTTGCCTTGACTTAACATGATACAAAGTATCTTTCAAACATATTAGAGTAAAGGGGGAAAACCCAGGTAGGCCAGCACAAGAAATACTGGTATAAAAGAGACTAAACCGCAAAGAACCTCTCGGCATAAAGTACAGCTAGTAAACTGCTGTTGCTATCCACCAGTGTCAAAGCACACATACAGTGGGGAAAATGTATTTGATCCCCTGCAGATTTTGTAAGTTTGCCCACTTACAAAGAAATAAAGGAATAATTTTTTTTCCCCATGGGTGTAGCCAGAATTTTCTTCTGCCTTGTGTCCTTCTCTTGTAGGGGCAGTATAACCCAAGGTTTAAGAATGACAGGAGCTGTGTCCAACGAACGAAATAGAAATAAATATTTCATCCCCTGCAGATTTTGTAAGTTTGCCCACTTACAAAATGCTATAAACTGAGTTGCAGTTCAGGGAGTAAAATAAGTATTTGATCCCCAAGCAAGACATGACTTAGTACTTGGTGGAGAAACCCTTGTTGGCAAGCAGAGGTAAGACTATTCTTGTAGCTGGTGACCAGGTTTGCACACATCTCAGAAGGGATTTTGATCCACTTTTTTTTTTTTTTACTGACTGACTAAGCCACTCCATGACCTTAATGTGCTTCTTCTTGAGCCACTCCTTTGTTGCCTTGGTATGCTTTGAGTCATTGTCCTGCTGGAAGACCCCTACAGTCAAACACTGAAGTGGAATCATGATTCTTTGGGGCTGTTTCTCTGCTAAAGGTACTGGCCGACTTTGCAGCAATGAGGGGCCATGTACTAAACATTTTGGATGAGAACCTTCTTCCCTTAGCCAAAACACTGAAGATGAGACTTCCAGCAGGACAATGACCCAAAACATACCGCCAAGGCAACAAGCGGTACTTCGACCTAATCAGTCGTTTCTTCCTAAGGTGGTTTATGATTTCCATTGAATGAAGACATTCTACTGCCTTCACTCTGTCCTAAGCCCAAGCATCCCAAGGAAAATGCCATGTATTCTTTGGCTGTGGTTCGGGCAATTAGGGTTTGCCTGGTGGTTACTCTTTCAGGAAATTAGACTACTTTTGTCCTCACGGAAGGACCTCGTACGGGCTTAGCTGCGACTGCTACGACCATATCCAGATGGCTTAGGCAGACAGTGGTACAGGCATCTTTACTTAAGGGTCAGGATCCACCTTTCCCTGTGAAGGCGCATCCTCTTAGGGTGCTGAGTGCCTCTTGGGCCTTTCACCATCAGGCATCAGTAATACAAGTTTGCAAGGCTGCAAACTTCACTAAACGTCTGTGCACACGTTCACTAAATTCAACAAAGTAGATGTGTTGGCATCCTTGGGTGGGTGCTTCTTTTGGCCGCAAGGTTTTGCAGGCTGCTGTTTAAAAGAGCAATTTTTTCTCTTTGAGGGTGTATGTTAATGTTTCAAGGTGAGCTCCAGTTGTTCCTGATTGAGCTCTGTTACCTGGTTAGCCAAGTTTAGCCTTTGGGGAATCACGTTCTTTCTGTGCGTTGTTTTCCCACCCCCTCATACAAATACTGCTTTGGAACGTCCCAATGGTTAAGAAGAATATGAAGCTACGTCTGCCAGTGAACGATAGAGAAATCCAGTTTTCTCTTACATCCTCCGACAGTCGCCGCCTCTTCATATTCGTCACATATGGGGTATTAGACTTTGCTCCGAGGGAGTAGCTAGGCAACAGAATATGTTAACAATAAAGCTTTTAACATATCCCACCCTCAAGGGGTGGTCCCCTCAGTCAATACCCTCCTACTTCCTGCAACCATATCTCAGTTTTAATGTCTAGCTTGTCAGGAGTGGCTGGCTCTCTCTGTGCTGGGACTTTCTGTCCCAGACTCTTTCTTCTTTTTAAAATTTTGTTTGAGTTTTCTCTCTACCTTTACTTAGCTGTTAGTTTGTCAGCGTTAGTTCTTCGGATGAAGAGGATCATGCGGACTGGGTCTCGGGCTGATCCCCCTGGTCGCAGGTCGTGGGTCAGTGGCTTCCCAGTCTGCCATCGAGCGTTCAGCCAGGTAACGCTCATGGCACAGTGAACGACCCATCCCTGTTCGGTGCAGGGATGATTGGTGAGGTGGCTACCTCACTGGACGCTGTGCGGTTTCTTAACCCCCATTGTGTGCGTCTTAAATGCGACTCTCCCTGCCTCATGTGCAGCGGTTTGTTCGCCTGTGCGGGTCCCCCACGCCATGTGAGGTAAGTGTATTTATGTGGGGACCTGTCTGTCTGGGGGGGTGTCAGTCTGGGACTGTGTAACCTGCCTCTATTCACACTGCTTGTCTCCCTATCTCTCGGCTGCATGCTGTGGGCTGCAAGGGGGGGGGGGAGCTGTATGACACTGTGTGTGTCAGACTGGTCAGTGTGAGAAGCTGTGTGCTGTGGGGCATGTTTTTTTGGCATGTTTGGGCATATACAGCGATCGCTGCGGCGATCTGACATGTATTCTGATTTTGGAATGTAATGTGTGTTTTAATGCACTGTGGAGCGGCGGTTTCGGCGCCAAACGACGCCATTTTGCCTACACTCGCTCCGGCCGCATGTTTTACATGCATGGCGGCCATTTTCTTGTAGCCTCCATAGGCTTACATAGAGCGCCCTGGCAGCATCACTTCCTCTTTCCAGGAACACCGATCGAGGCAGCAGCAGCGGCGAGGGTCTCCTCAGGTTTTATCCTTCTGTTTCTTGCTATCCATTGCCTGTGTTCAGTTTGCATATTCCCTGTGGGGGTCTTATTGTGCTTGAGTGTGGTGCGGTGGGCTGCGCTTGCCGCGCTTGCTTAAAAGGGGCAGTTAACCCTTTGTTGTCTGGCATTACAGGGGCAATGGATTCTCAGGAGGGCAAATTTCCTACAGCTTTGGTGGAAAGCCAGGGGACCGCTGTTTCCCCCCCAGGGGGGGGATTTAGCCACTATTGTGGCTGGCCTTGCTGCTCAGGTGCAGATGCTGGTGGCTGCTCAATCTACTAAAAGGCCCAGAGTTGCTCTTTCCTCTGATTCTGAGGGTGAAGGTGATGGGGCTGTTATGGCGGGGGCCTCCTTATCGGGGTCCCGCTCCTCTCTTGATCTAGTGGGGTCTGAGGTGGAGGCTGAAGTTGAGGGGGTTGATAATTCTCCCCCTGGCTCGCCTGAAGAGCTTGCAATCATGGATGAGTTGATTGCTTCCATTAAGCAAACGCTGCGTTTGCAGGACGAAGTGTGTCCCCCCGCTGCCTTGGCGGCTTATGGGACGCAGAGAAAACGCAGGACGCCGCAGGTTTTTCCCTGCATTGATGATTTTCAGCGCGCTGTTAAGGATCAATGGCGTAATCTGCGCAAACCTTTTGCGGTACCAAGTAGATTCAAGCTGCGTTAACCTTTTTCGCCTTCCACTGATGAAAGGTGGTGTGTGCCTCCCCCAGTGGATCACGCAATTGCGGTTTTGAACAAAGCCACTGCGATTTCTGCAGAGGATTCCCCTGTGTTCCGTGATGCCACGGATAGGAGACTGGAGTCTCTTGCCCGTCATACTTATTCTGTTACGGGTTCTATGCTTAAGGCTCTGTTTGCTTCTCTCATGGCGGCCCAGGCGATCGCAAGTTGGACGCAGATGCTTAGGCGCGTCCTAGTGGCCGACTCGGCCTCGCCGGCGACCCTGGATATGGTGGATCAAATCCACCAGGGTGTCATGTATCTGTGTGATGCGGACCTGGACCTGGTTCCGTTGGCTGCACGTGTGCACAGCGTGGCGGTGTTGTCTCGCCGCCTGGTTTGGTTAAAATGTTGGTCGGTGGACCAATCTTCACGTAAGACCTTAGCCAATCTACCTTATGATGGGTCTCGCCTTTTTGGGGAGTCCCTGGATGTGTTGATTAAGGGGATCACCGGGGGTAAGAGCACTCTCTTGCCCCATTTCCCCAAGGCTAAGGGGGCTTCTGGGAAGAGGCATGCTAATTTTCGGCCCCCTCAGGGGTCCTTTCGTGCCTTTCGGCCGCACTACAAGGGCAAACCGTTCAAAGGTCAAGGCTCTCAGAAGAAGCCCTGGTCTGGTAAACAGAAGTCCGGTCAATCCGGATCTGCAGCCCATAACAGTTCGGCCTGAAGGGGCGCCCTCACCCAGTTTTGGGGTGGGGGGACGCTTGCTCGGTTTTCTTCAGCCCTGGTTGGCCCGTGTGCAGGACAGATGGGTTCAGGAAATCGTTCGATCTGGTTACATAATCGAGTTTCTCTCTCGGCCGGAGAGCAGATTTTTTCCCTCAAATCTTCAGCTGTCTCCAGAGCGCTTGCGGGACCTGCACCTGGCGGTGCGGGACCTGAGGGCTCAGGGAGTGGTGGTTCCGGTGCCTCATCGGGACAGGTTTCGGGGGTTTTATTCCAATCTGTTCACCGTGCCCAGAAAGGAGGGCAAGGTTCGTCCAATTCTGGACTTGAAGGCTCTGAACCGCTCTGTGCGGGTTCGCAAGTTCCGCATGGAATCCCTGCGGTCGGTGGTGGCTGCCCTGGTTCCGGGGGAATTCATGGCCTCCATCGATTTGAAGGATGCGTATCTTCACATCCCCATTTTCGAGGGTCACCAGAGATACCTTCGATTTGCCATTGCGGAGGATCACTACCAGTTCGTGGCGTTGCCCTTTGGTCTCGCCTCGGCTCCGCGGGTCTTCACCAAGGTGCTTGCACCGGTTCTGGCATTATTGAGGGCCCAGGGCGTTTCTGTCCTGGGCTATCTGGACGACATTCTGGTTCGGTCTGCGACCAGCCAGGGTCTGGAGAAGGACCTGTCTGTCACGACACTGAGTCCGTCTGTTCGTCTTCCCTATCTGGGAATGATTCTGGACTCGGTGCAGGCGAAGGTCTTCCTGCCGGAAGACAAGCTCAGGACTCTCCAGGAGGAAGTCAGGTCCCTCAGGGACGTTCCGCACTCTCTGCGGACGTGTATGAGATGTCTGGGATTGATGGTCTCGGCCTTCGAGGCGATTCCATTCGCCCAGTTTCACACGTGGGGTCTCCAAGCGGAGATCCTGTCCAGGTGGGACGGGCGACCTCAATCTCTGGATCTTCAAATCTCGTTGAGTCATCGCACCAGAGGAAACCTTCTGTGGTGGCTCCAGTCCCCGTTGGTGTCCGGGGGCAAGTCGTTTCGTCCGATCTCGTGGACGGTAATCACCACGGATGCCAGCCTGTCGGGCTGGGGTGGAGTTCTGGGCGTTCTGTCCGCCCAGGGGACTTGGTCGGAGGGGGAGTCTTCCCTTCCGATCAACATTCTGGAATTGCGTGCGATAAATCTCTGTCTTCATCGCTGGACGGACCGGCTGCAGGGCTGCCCGGTTCGGGTGCAGACGGACAATGCCACGGCGGTGGCCTACATCAACCACCAAGGGGGCACCAGGAGTGCCCGAGCGGCTCGAGAAGTGGCCGACATTCTGTCTTGGGCCGAGACTCATGTCCCGGCGATAACGGCGGTTCACATTCCGGGGGTGGAGAACTGGCAGGCGGACTATCTGAGTCGCCAGACCCTGGATCAGGGGGAATGGTCTCTCCACCCGGCTGTCTTCCAGATGTTGTGCGCGAAGTGGGGTCTTCCAGATGTGGACCTGTTCGCGTCTCGTCTCAACAACAAGGTGAAGAGGTTCGTGGCAAGGACGCGTGACCCTCGGGAAGACGCGTCGGACGTGTTAGTGGCCCCGTGGCATCAGTACAGGCTGATGTACGCGTTTCCACCGATTCAGTTGCTGTCCAGGTTCCTTCGCAGGTTACACTCGGAACGCAGCACGGTGATTCTTGTGGCACCGGACTGGCCTCGCCGGTCCTGGTACGCAGACCTCGTGAATCTGGCGGTCGACGCCCCGTGGCGTCTGCCTCTTCGAGACGATCTACTGTCTCAAGGACCGATATACCATCCTGCTTTACAGTCGCTGGCTTTGACGGCCTGGCTGTTGAGACCGAGGTCCTGAAGGAGAGGGGTCTCTCTCCAGAGGTCGTTCATACTTTAATCAATGCGAGGAAGTCTTCCTCCGGGAAGGTTTATTACCGTACTTGGAAGGCCTATTTTGCCTGATGTGAGTCCAGGGGGTTTTCACCCCGCACGTACTCGGTTTCCCGTGTGCGGTCTTTCCTTCAAACGGGTGTTGATCAGCGTTTGGCGCTGGCTACGATAAAGGGTCAGGTGTCTGCGCTGGCCGTTCTTTTTCAACGTCCCGTGGCTTCCAACTCCTTGGTTGGCACCTTTGTTCAGGGTGTGCGGCATCTGGTCCCCCCTAGGCGGGATCCTCTGCCCCCTTGGGACTTGAATCTCGTTTTATCTGTGTTACAACGTGCTCCTTTTGAACAGATCAGGGAGATCTCGTTGTCTATGTTGTCCAAAAAGGTCGCCTTTTTGGCGGCGATCACTTCGGCTCGCAGAGTGTCGGAGCTGGCGGCTTTGTCCTGCAAGTCTCCATACCTGGTTATTCATTTGGATAAGGTGGTCTTGCGACCTAATCCTTTGTTTCTTCCGAAACGAGTTTCGGAATTCCATCTTAATGAGGATATTGTCTTGCCTTCGTTGTGCGCGAAGCCTAAACATCCAAAGGAGGTGAGATTGCATTCTCTGGATGTTGTTCGGGCGATAAGGGTTTACCTTAAATCGACTGAGTCTTTTCGAAAGACGGACTCCTTGTTTGTTCTTCCAGAGGGTCCTCGGAAGGGCATGGCGGCTTCGGCCTCTACCATCGCCAAATGGATCAGGCAGACCATTGAACAGGCCTATGCTTTGCAGGGGAAGGTTCCCCCTGTGCCTGTGAAGGCGCACTCTACTAGATCTGAGTACGTCTTGGGCCTGTCGTCATGGGGCTTCTGTAGCCCAGGTGTGTAAGGCGGCGACTTGGTCGACCGTGCACACTTTCACAAAATTCTACAAAGTAGATGTTCAGGCATCGGCGGATGCTTCCTTTGGCCGCAAGGTTCTTAGTGCGGCTGTTCCCTAGGGTCCCTTGTTGGGGACTCCTGGCTGTTGGGATAAGTTTTTGTATCCCCTGGTTTTTTGTCTTTTCCTGGGTTGTTGCTCCTGTTGAGCACTTGTTTTTTGCTGTTGCCCAGCTGGTTTCCTTCCTTTGGTAAGGTTCCTTTCTTTGATGCGGAGACTGCGTTGCCTTTCGGCGCGGATGCGTTTCCCACCCCTCATGTTTGCACTGCTTTGGGACGTCCCCATATGTGACGAATATGAAGAGGCGGCGACTGTCGGAGGACGTAAGAGAAAACGGAATTTTTGTAAAATCTTACCTGTAAAATTCCTTTCTCTGAGTCCTCCGACAGTCGATGCCCCCGCCCCTCTTTTGGGGTTTGGTTGTATACTCTACTGCTATTCCACTAAAACTGAGATATGGTTGCAGGAAGTAGGAGGGTATTGACTGAGGGGACCACCCCTTGAGGGTGGGATATGTTAAAAGCTTTATTGTTAACATATTCTGTTGCCTAGCTACTCCTTCGGAGCAAAGTCTAATACCCCATATGTGACGAATATGAAGAGGCGGCGACTGTCGGAGGACTCAGAGAAAGGAATTTTACAGGTAAGATTTTACAAAAATTCAGTTTTCTCTATCGTTCGACAGACGCAGCGCTTCCTATTCATAGATTCATAGGGCTATGCTCCTCCTCCTCCTAGGGATAGACACTAGGCAAAAAAAAACGTATCCACGCCTATGGGGGCTGTCCCAGCAGGCATAACCCCTCAGGCTCTATTCTCAAACAGTTTTGCTCTGCCTAGTGTCAGGGATAGGACCTAGCTCCCTGCTGGGACTTCGGTCTTCGCTGAAACAGGGAAAGTTTGTCATTTTTTTTGTTTTTAAACTGGTTAGTTCCTGAGGACCAAGATCCAGAGGATCTATAAGCAACAGTCGGCTGGTATTCGTACTGGATAATCTAGATCCTTAAGGTCTCCCAGTCTGGCCATCGAGCGTAAGCAGTCCAGAACTTTGCCTCGCCACGACAGTGCCCTGATGGATGGGCCTGCGAGTGGATCGTCTCGTCGGGACGCAAACGCCCTGGAACGCCCTGTGTCGCAGCTTCCCCTTGGCTAACAGCACCCCCTTCCCGGGTGGGAGATGATCCATTTCAGGGTGGTGTCCACCTTGTACCGTGGTATAGTGGTTAAAATGTCCCTCCAAAACCCCTGGAAGTTGCGGGGCGGACGTGGGACCTTCCTTGAAATGGTCGGACCTTAGGGGCCCCCTTGGTTCCCTGGCACCCCTTAGGATATACCCCTTAGCATTTTCCCTCCCCTTGCAGGTTTTTAGCTGGGGGGGCGGTAATAATGTAGCCGCTTCGGAGCTTATTTGAGGGGCGTGGATCCCTGGTTAGGAACCTTTTTGATGCCTTGTATTTCGGGACCACATGGCGTGCCGTGGGAGCCGCCAATTTGCTGTGGTTCATGATCTCTGTGTTCCCATTAGTTTGTATGTGCAATCATTTTATTTATTTCCCCATTGAGACTGTATTGCGGCCATTTTCTTGAGGTCCGTGGGCTGGACAGACATGCAGCTGTTTTTTTTTTTTTTCATGAGAGGCAGAGCTTCTTCCTCTTCCTGTGCAGCTCAGTGTTACTTTCGTTTTTCTACACTGATCAGACTGGATGTTTTTCTCTGGGCTCTGGTAAAGTTTTCTGGGGGCTCCCTGTAGGTTTTTTTCTCTCCTGCTCTGCTATTATACAATGTATAACAATACTAATCAGGGTTGGGGGTCTGCAGTATTAGCGTTGGGACTGTGGTTTTTGCGTTCTTAAAGGGACATGCACAAAAAAAAAATGTATTTGCAAATGGAGTCCCAGGGTAAAATTTCTTCCACAGACCCCCTGGAAATGACTACGAGACCCTCTGGTTCACAGTTGCAGCCAGAAATTGCATTTTTTTGCAAAGCTTGATGTCAAAAGTGGAATTTGTCTGTTCTGGTGTTGCCAGCTGCAAACGTCCTCCGCCCTCCCCTCCATCGGCAGAGTCCTCGGACTCTGAGATAGATATGGTCACCGCAGACCACCTTGAGGGATCGGTGTCTTTGCATTCTGATGGTGAAGAGGCCCTGTCCAGATCTGCAGACAAATCCCTGTCTGCATGAATGGACACCCTCACCTGTATCTGGGGTGGGGGACGTCTTTGTTTCTTTCCAGAACCATGGACCTCCTTGATTCAGGACAAATGGGTCTGCGAACTGATCCGATCGGGTTACAAGATCAAATTCAGGTCCTGACCGTTGGACAGATTTTTTTCCGTCCGATCTCCACCCATCTCCATATCGATTGCGGGACCTTTGAGGGGCGGTACAGGACCTGCTGTCCAAGGAGTGATTGTACCGATTCCCTCCTGGGAATGCTTTCAAGGGTTTTAGTCAAACTTGTTTACTGTTCCCAGAAAAGAGGGAAAAGTGCGTCCAATTCTGGTCCTCAAGGCTCTGAATCGCTTTGTGGGGGTTCAGAAGTTTTGAATGGAGTCCATTTGCACAGTAGTGGTGTCCTTACACCAGGGAGACTTTTTGGCCTCTATCAACCTCAAGGAGCCATATCTGCACATCCTTATTTACGTTGGACATCAGCGTTTCCTTCGGTTCGCTGTAGGAGAGCAGCATTATCAATTTGTGGCCTTACCGTTTGGTCTCGCCTCCGCCCCCAGGGTCTTCACCAAAGTGTTCGCTCCGGTATTGGCTTTACTGCGACAGCGGGGGATTGCGGTCCTAGGGCACTTGGACGATCTTCTCTTAAGAGCAGATTCCCATTCAGTTCTGGTGGGCGATCTGTCTATTGTCCGGACTCTCAATTTAAAGTCTGCTCTGGTTCCAACCTCCAAGTTGGTTTATCTGGGACTGACTCTGGACTCTGCTTCGGCGAGGGTGTTTCTTCCCCTGGAAAAGCTGAAAAAGTTGCAGAGGGCGATTTGCTTGCTATTATCCAGCAACCTGTCCTCTATTCGGACTTGCATGCGAGCCCTAGGTCTGATGGTGTCTACTTTTTTGAGGCGGTTCGGTTTGCTCAGTTCCACACGAGACCTCTGCAAAGGGAAATTCCTTTTCAAATGGAACAAAGATCCAGAATTACTGGACAATATGATTCGTTAGTCACAGCACAAGGAGTGCTTTTTTGTGGTGGCTTCGCTGGTTGGCCTTACTCTACAGCAAGTCCTTCCTCCCATTGTATTGGACCGTGGTAACCACGGATCCCAGCCTATCTGGCTGGGGAGGAGTGCTTCGGAAGCTGTGTCCAGGGGACCTGGACTATGGAAGAATCCAGATTGCCTTTCCGCCGTGCATATCCCAGGAGTGGAGAATTGGCAGGCGAATTACCTGAGTCATCAGGTGTTGGATCAGGGGGAATGGTCCCTACACCCAGAGGTGTTTCACCTGCTGTGTGTCTAGTGGTCGACCTGTTAGCCTTTCGACTCAACAAGAAGGTACAGAGGATTGTAGCCAGGTCTCGGGATCCTCTGGTCGACGCCACAGACACGCACTGGTGGCTCCTTGGGGTCAGTATCGGCTGATCTATGCGTTCCCTCTGCTGAAAGTTCTACCGAGGCTTCTGTGCAGAATAGAGGTGGAAGGGATTCCGGTCATTTTGGTGGCCCCAGACTGGCCTCTCCGGTCTTTGTACGCAGATCTGATAAGGTTGGTCGCCGATGCTCCTTGGAGACTTCCTCTCAGGGAAGATCTGCTGTCTCAAGGGCCGATCTTCCGTCCTGCTTTACAGCCGCTGGCTTTAACGCCGTGGCTGTTGAAAGCCAGGTATTGAAGGATAGGGGTCTTTCTGACTCAGTGATTCCTACACTATTGAATGCTAGAAAATCTACCTCCAGGAAGATCTATCATCGTACGTGGAAATAGTACATCTCGAGGTGTGAATCGCTGAAGGGGCATCCACGCTTCTTTTTCGGTGGCTAGGATTTTGTCTTTTCTCTAAAAAGAGGTTGAGCAGCAATTGGCCTTGGGTACCATTAAAGGCTACACATGCTTTGATTTGCACTTTTATTCAAGGGGTTCGCCATATGGCTTCTCCGATATGGTCCCTGTTACCTCTGTGGAATCTTAACCTGGTACTGTCTGTTCTTCAAAAACCTCTTTGAGAACATAGGGAGATTCCTCTGCTTCCACTGTCACAGAAGGTAGCCTTTTTTTGGTGGCTATTACCTCTGCTCACAGAGTATCTGAATTAGCGGCGCTATCCTGCCCTTCAACTTATCTGGTGGTCCACAGAGATAAAGTGGTACTTTGTCGTAATCAGTCGTTTCTTCGCAAGGTGGTTTCTGGTTTCCATTTGAATGAAGACATTGTGCTGCCTTCACTCTGCCCTAAGCCCAAGCATCCCAAGGAAATTGCCTTGCATTCTTTGGATGTGGTTCGGTCAATTAAGGTTAACCTGGCGGCTACTGACTCTCTCAGGAAATCAGAGACTTCACGGAAGGACCTCGAAAGGGATTGGCTGTGTCTGCTGTGACCATATCCAGATGGCTCAGGTAGACGATGGTACAGGCTTATTCACTGAAGGGTCAGGCTCCACCTTTCCCGGTGAAGGTGCATTCTACTAGGCGCTGAGTGCTTCTTGGGTTTTTCGCCATCAGGTGTCGGTAATGCAAGTTTGCAAGGCGGCAACTTGGTAGTCTGTGCACACGTTCACCAAATTCTACAAAGTAGATGTGTTGGCATCCCCGGATGCTTCTTTTGGCCGCAAGGTTTTGCAGGCTGCTTTTTAAAAGAGAACATTTTCTCTTTGAGGGTGTATGTGTTTCTAGGTGAGCTCCAGTTGTTCCTGATTGAGCTCCATGTTAACTGGTTGGCTAAGTTTAGCCTTTGGGGAATTACGTTCTTTCTCCGCTTTTGTTTTCCCCCTCATGCAAATACTACTTTGGGACGTCCCAGTGGTTAAGAAGAATATGGAGCTGCGTCTGTCAATGAACGATGGAGAAAACTGGATTTTTGACTTACCGTAAAATCCTTTTCTCTTTTCTCTTACCTCTATTTCTGAGTGGGTTGGGGTGTTTTCCTCTAACGAATCCTATAGCAGAGTGAGTGGGTGTATGCCTGCAGAGACTGCCCCATAGACGTGGTAAAGTGTTTTTTTTTTTTTTTTTTCTCCCACCTTCCAGGACGGCATCACGTGAGAAATGAGGCTCCACCCTACAGGAAACGCAATCCGTTCACAGCTGTTAAAAGGCCATACCCTTCCCCTTGTCCCTCAGTATTGATTGTGTTTCTCCTACAGCGAAACATTTTTTTTGTCTCTGACCTGAAGACTGTGTTGGGTGGTCTCCCTGTGAGGCAGGTTCAGCAACAACGATGAGGGCTGCACTCTACCTGCACGCCTTTTAGGCTTCTCACAGGTCGCCCCAGGATACGGGCTGTTGGTCACAATGGTGGTCCCTCCAGAGCCTTTGGCCTGCTCTTCAGCAGGGGTCTCCTCCGGTCCTCCCTGCCATTCAGCCGGAATTCGCATTCACCCGAATTTGAAAAAAACGCCGCACAGCGCGCTCTGAGCCTCACTTTGAAACCGGAGCTTCAGGTTTGTGCAGGAAAGGCGGAGCATGCGCAGTGCGACCCTGAAGAGGGAAGCGAGTACGGAGGGGATGCCGGACCCGCATGGCGGCAGTAAGGCAGACTTTCCGGCCAAAAGAAGCCAGAAACCTGCCAAAGACATGAAACCTGCCGCAACCCACCTCATGGAGAAGGAGGGAAGGTCAGTTCAGGTGGTTGCAGGCAAGAGTAGATCGGAGCTCGGTAAGTGCCGTTTTCTTTCCTGACTGGGGCTGATACCAGTGTCATAGTCCCTGGTAGTTCCATGCTCTCCCCAGCAGGGCCTGTAGCCAAGTTACTATGGGGCAGGAAGAGTGATCTTGTGTTTATCTCCTCTTCTCTTGCAGAATCCACAGGTGGAACCCAAGAGGCCTCTGATAAAGCACCCCCTGTATCCGCTAGCACTAGCTCCTCTAAAAAAAATATGGTAATTGTGGGGAGAGACTGCTCAGATCTCACACCAAGCACTTTCTTTTGTTATAGGTGTATTAACAAACTGGCTGGTAAAGAGGCCTCAGGGTTTGATGAAGGTTTTCCTTAAGTCTATACAGGAGGAAATGCTAGTCTTTATCCAGTCCTTCGGCACCTCTGTAGAACCCCCCCCCCCCCCCCCAGGTAACAGAGCCGGGTGAGCTAACCCCTAAAGAGGGCCCTTTTTCTTAGGAGAGTTTACTTTCCAAGGCAGGCCCATCTGCTTTTCTGCCTGGTTCGCAGGCAAGGGAAGAGGAAGACCTAGGGAACGCAGAAAGTCAGGCTAAGTCTCAGCTTAGCTCTGGGGAGGTTGATGTGGATCCAGATAGTGAGGCAGAGGAGACCAAATTGAACAGAAATCTGTTTGGTCTGTAAAATCTGGAGTGACTCCTTCAAGCTGTTTATGCTACAGTAGAAATCCCAGAACCCCCCCCCCCCCCCAAGGAGACCTCGACACAGGATAAGATGTATAAAGGACTTGTTAAAAACCAATCCAAGGTATTGCCTGTTCACCAATCCTTGAAAGATTTAATTCTTCAAGAATGGCAGTTTCCTGAAAGAGGTCTATTTAGACCAAAGACGTGGAAAAGGAGATTCACCTTTAAGGAGGAAGAGGTGCAAAAATTCCTAACGAGGCCAAAATTGGACGCCTCCCTGTCTCAAGTGACTAAGAGGTCTGACCTCTCTTTTGAGAACACAGGGAATATCGGAGATGTCATGGACCGTAATGCGTCGTACACACGCAACGAATTTCCGCCGACCGGTGGTCCGTCTTTTGTTCAGAGTGTTGTCTGTTGGTTGGAATGTGCTCTAGACTGCACATGAATTTTCCCGCACGACAGAATTCTACTTCAGAAGTGATGTCATGTGTTGGATTGCTTTGTATGTGTTTTTATCTCTGAGCATGCCTAGTCTTTCTCATAAGATTTTTTCCCCATCAAAATCTGTACTAATGAGACGAAAATCGGATGTGTTTTGACGGTCGACAAAAATTATTTAGCCTGCACACCAGGATTTTTTCGGCTGAAAAGTCGGAGTCGGTTGTCGGAAGCACCATACTAACAAGCCGAAAATCGGCAGATCGGTCATCGGACGAAATTTCCCGGCCGAATTTCTACTCGTGTGTACGGGACTTCAGTAAGAATCTGTTAAAAGTCTGGGATGCCAACTCATCCACTATGGCTCCAGCACTGGCTGCAACCTGCGTGGCTAGGAATGCAGATTTCTGGATAGAAAGGCTTACAAAACACCTTTGACAGGGAAATAAGTCCCAGGACCTGCTGGATTCCCTTTCAATTATAGGGAAAGCTGTCGCCTACTTGGCCGATGCAGCAGTTGAGTCAGTAATCGCCTCAGCTAAGAACGGAGCTCTCATTAATTCAGCTAGGAGAGCTTTTTGGGTTAAAGCTTGGAAAGGCTACTTTACTTCAAAGGTCAAGCTCTGTGGGCTACCTTTTTTAAAGGGTCCATTCTGTTTGGCTTAGGCCTGGATGAAGTGTTGTCCGGGTCCTCTGAGAAGGGGAAGAAATTTCCTAGCAAGCCCAAAAGTGAAAGATATAGATAGATATGACATTTTTTTCATGCCTCTCCGGGGCAAAGTCAACAGAGAGCCAAAAAAGAACCCAATAAGAAGTGGGGCTTTTGCAGAGGTAGGCAAAGAAGTAATTTGCTCTTCCCCTCTCCAAGCTCAAGCGCCAAAGATACTAAGTGATGCCAGAGTCCAAGTGGGGGGCAGACTGTCTCATTTCATATGCCAATGGGAGGTCAGTCCATACATTTATCACCTCATTCTGGAAGGCCACCGCCTAGAATTTTCATCCATACCCCCACCAGAAGTGACTTTACCTCATCCTCCAAAGGATGTACTAAAAAGAAGAGCCCTTTTGTATGGGATAACTGGCAGAACAACTAGTGGTAGTTCCCGTGCCAGAAGATCAGCTTTACCAAGGCTTTTACTCCCACATGTTTGTGGAACCCTAGCCCTCAGGAAAATACCAACTTATCATAAACCTCAGAAACGTAAAGTTCCTAGAGTACAAGAGGTTTTCTATGGAAGGTTTTTTATACAGTCCGCAAAAACCTGTTAAAAGATGTTTATGACTACTCTGGATCTCAGGAACGCCTACCTGCATGTTCCAATTCATCCGGAAAAACACCAGGCCTTTCTGAGATTTGCGATGGTCACCGAGGGAGGGACTGCACATTGGCAGCTCAGAGCACTCCCCTTTGGTCTAGCAGCCAGTCCCAAGTATTTTTACCAAGATCCTGGCAGAGGCGGTGGCCTATCTTCATCTCCAGGGAATAGCTTTGATTCCTTTACCTGGACAATCTACTGATTTTTGGTCTGTCAGCGGACCAAGTGAGATCAAACACCCAGAAGGTGTTAACAGTCCTGCAAACGCTAGACTGGTTGATCAGCATGGAAAAGTCATCCCTGGAGCCCGCCCAGGTTCAGACCAATTAGGGTACCGGATAGACTCACGGGTACAAAGTCTTTTCCTTCCAAGGGAAAAGGTAGTCTCTTCAGTAAGAGTGTTGATGATCGCCCCCTTGTGCAACAGGAGAGAGAGATCCTGAGTTCTGGGGCTCATGTCAGCCAGCATCCCAGCAGTAGTTTGGGCACAGCTACACTCAAGAGACCTTAAATTCTTCCACCTTTCCTCCTGGGACAAAAAGGTTGAGCCCCTGGATGAAAGGGTAATCCTCAGGTAAAAACCTCCCTATAGTGGTGGTCAATACCAAGAAATTTAGAAAAGGTCAGACCTTGGTCAGCGGAGCCCTCTGAAGGTCACCTCAGATGCAAGCACCTGGAGGTGGGGGGCTCACCTAGAGGGAGCCCAAGCCCAGGGCATCTGGAACAAGAAAGTAGCCCAGGCCTCCTCCAACTTCAGAGAACTCAAAGCAGTGGGTGAAGCCCTAAGAGCCTTCGAGAGTTCCATTTCAGGCCTGCTCCGACAATGCTACAACAGTAGCTTACCTGAATCACCAAGGGGGTACCAGGTCCAGACCCCAGTTGGTACTAGCCCAGGAAATCCTAGGCTGGGCCGAAGGAAGAGTGATCTCCCTGTCTGCCATTCACATAAAAGGGGAAGGCAACTGGGAAGCAGATTTTCTCAGTTGCCATCCAATAAGACAAGGAGAATGGGCACTAAATCCCAAGGTATTTCAGACACTAGTCCAAAAATTCGGCTGCCAACAAGTAGACCTATTTGCCAGCCTAAAAAACGAAAAGTCAGAGATTCTTTACCCTTTCACGGGAAGGAGGGATGTTGGGCCTGGATGCTCTGGCCCAGTCATGGCAGTTCGAGTTATCCTATGCCTTTCCCCCTCTAACTCTTATTCCTTGAGTTTTACAGAAGCTCAGTCGTTCCCCGGGCCTTCGCCTCCTCCTGATTGCGCCATGGTGGCCAAGGAGGGCATGTTTTGCAACCCTAAAGGCATTATCGGTAGCACCTCCTTGGAAGCTTCCTAACTTCCCAAACCTGCTGTTGCAGGGACCAGTTTGGCACCCCAGGCTGGAATTCTTCCAGTTGACGGCCTGGTTAGTGAGCGCCAGTTCCTTAACTACCTCACATCCGCGCTACAGCTTATATACGGCTGCAGCGAGGACTTGAATTTTCGGGAGGCTGTTTTTAAACGGCCTCCCAGAAAGACTCTCCCCGCGCGCTCCCGCATCGGGGAGAATCTGTGTCGGCCGTGTCTCTTGGACACGGCCGATCACAGATCGTGGTGAATGGCCAATCACAGCGGCCATTCACCACGTGATCAAGCCGTCCAATGAGAGATGATCTCATATGTAAACATATGAGATCATCTCTCATCGTCGGCACTCCTTCCTCACACAGAGACTGCAGTGTGAGGAAGGAGGTGGAGCCGTCAGCCGCCGGGGACACACAGCAATGTAATAAGGGCACTGATCACCAGTGCCCTGATTACTAAAGGTAAAAAAATACACAAATTGCCCCCCCATCAGTGCCCGCCATCAGTGCCCCCCATCAATGCCCACAATCAGTGCCCATAGTGCTGCCAGTCAGTGCCCATCAGTGCCTGCTCATCTAGGCACTGATGAGCACTGACTGGCAGCACTATGGGCACTGAGTGTGGGCACTGATGGTGCTGCCCATCAGTGCTCATCAGTGCCGCCCATCAGTGCTCAGCAGTGCCACCAGCCAGTGCCCATCAGTGCCATCCGCCAGTGCCGCCTCTCAGTGCCCAGCAGTGCCACCTATTAGTGCCCAGCAGTGCCACCTCTCAGTGCCCAGCAGTGCCACCTCTCAGTGCCGCCTATCAATGCCGCCTATCAGTGCTCATCAGTGCGGCATATTAGTACCTCCTCATCAGTGCCCATAAGTGCAGCCTATCAGTGCCGCCTCATCAGCGCACATCAGTGAAGGAGAAAAAATTATTTTCAAAATTTACTCGCAGAAAATAAACTTTTTTTTTTTTCAAAATTTTTCTGTCTTTATTCTTTTTTTTTTTTTTTGTAAAAAATAAAAAACTCAGAGATGATTACATACCACCAAAAGAAAGCTCTATTTGTGTGAAAAAAATGATAAAAATTTCATGTGGGTACAGTGTAGCATGACCGCGCAATTGTCAGTCAAAGTGTGACAGCACTGAAAATTGGCCTGGATTGTAAGGGTGTTTAAGTGCACAGTAGGCAAGTGGTTAAAGGGCTGCTCAGACAGAGTGATACACACTCCTCCTGAGCAGGAAACCAGTACCGAGGAAAATATACTAAAGTTTGGAAAACATTTTGTACTTGCCGTAGGCAGAAGCAAATTTCTTCCACCTCTGTCCCCATAATCTTGGATTTCCTTCAAGATGGGGTAGAGAAGGGTGTGGTGGTTAACACCCTTCGGGTACAAATGGCATCGCTCTGTTTTTCTAGATGCAAGACTTTCAAAAGAACCTTTTAGTTAAAAGATTTTTGGTGGCCAGGGATAGAGCTACCCCTGTCACTAGAGTCAGGTTCCCTCCTTGGGACCTGACTAGGGTTCTAGAGGTGTTATCTAGAAGCAATTTTGAACCTATAGAAGAGGTTCCCTTTAAGTGTTTGTCCCTAAAACTAACCTTTCTGTTAGCTGTCACGACAGCCAGAAGGGTAGGAGACTTACAAGGCCTTTCAATTAAAGAACCATTTATGTTGATCTTCTCAGATAGGATTATTCTCAGGCAGATCCCCTATATCTGCCCAAAGTAGCATCTTCCTTTCACAGGAAGCAGGAAATAGTTTTACCTTCTGTGATAATCCTAGGAATGAAAAGGAAATGAAATTGAATTGTTTAGATGTGGGGAGATGTCTCCTCACTTATTTACAGAGGACCAGGGAGTTTAGGAGATCTAATCACCTTTTGATCCTCTACTCTGGACCAAGAAAAGGACTGCAAGCGTCAAAGCCTTCAGTCTCTAGGTGGATCAGGCAAGCCATTACCATGTTTTATGAGGTTTCAGGTGTTCTGAGAAAGCACACTCAACCAGAGCACTGGCAACTTCCTGGGCCAAAAAAGCGGGAGCTACCTGGGAACAGATTTGCAGTGCAGCCACCTGGTCCAGTCATGACACGTTTCTGAAGCACTACTGAGTGGAGGTGCTGTCTCAGCAAGACCTAGCCTTTGGCCGAAAGGTACTACAGGCAGTGGTCCCACCCTAAGGTAGGCCTGTGGTTACTTTATTATCCTCTCATGTGTTGCCATCCTGGAATGTGAGAGGAGAAAAAGATCCCAGACTTACCGGTCACGGTGTTTCTACGAACCTTCCAGGACGGCAGGCCTACTTCCTGCCCTGTTTAAAGTGTGAGGAAAGAATGTTAACATAAGTGGTAAGTACCAAAGTGAATATACATTCCTTGTGAATCAGTTGGAGAACTACTTTTTTACAACTGAGGGACAAGGGGAAGGGTGGGGCCTTTTAACAGCTGTGAACTGATTGTGTTTCCTGTAGGGTGGAGCCTCTCATCTCTCATGTGTTGCTATCCTGGAAGGTTGGTAGAAACACTGTTACTGGTAAGTCTAATGGACGTTTTTTTCCTGCCTAGTGTCCTACTCCTGTAGGGGGCAGCATAATCCAATGGTTAAGAATATGGAGCTGCGTCTGGCAATAAACTTCACAAAAAAGGATTTTACGGTAAGTCAAAAATCCATTTTCTCTTACGTCCTCCGACAGTCGCCGCCTCTTCATATTCGTCACATATGGGGTATTAGACTTTGCTCCGAAGGAGTAGCTAGGCAACAGAATATGTTAACATTAAAGCTTTTAACATATCCCACCCTCAAGGGGTGGTCCCCTCAGTCAATACCCTCCTACTTCCTGCAACCATATCTCAGTTTCAATGTCTAGCTTGTCAGGAGTGGCTGGCTCTCTCTGTGCTGGGGCTTTGTGCCCCAGACTCTTTCTTCTTTTTTGATTTTTTGTTTGAGTTTTCTCTCTACCTTTACTTAGCTGTTCTTTTTGTCAGCGTTAGTTAGTTCTTCGGATGAAGAGGATCATGCGGGCTGGGTCTCGGGCTGATCCCCCTGGTCGCAGGTCGTGGGTCAGTGGCTTCCCAGCCTGCCATCGAGCGTTCAGCCAGGTAACGCTCCTGGCACAGTGAACGACCCATCCCTGTTCGGTGCAGGGATGATTGGTGAGGTGGCTACCTCACTGGACGCTGTGCGGTTTCTTAACCCCCATTCTGTGCGTCTTGTATGCGACTCTCCCTGCCTCATGTGCAGCGGCTTGTTCGCCTGTGCGGGTCCCCCACGCCACTGTGAGGTAAGTGTATCTATGTGGGGACCTGTCTGTCTGGGGGGGTGTCAGTCTCGGACTGTATAACCTGCCTCTATTCACACTGTTTGTCTCCCTATCTCTCGGCTGCATGCTGTGGGCTGCAAGGGGGGGGGGGGAGCTGTGTGACACTGTGTGTGTCAGCCTTGTCAGTGTGAGAAGCTGTGTGCTGTGGGGCATGTTTTGTGGCATGTTTGGGCATTATACAGCGATCGCTGCGGCGATCTGACATGTTTTTTTTATACATGGATGACGTGTGCATTACTGTACTGTGGAGCGGCGGTTTCGGCGCCAAACGGCGCCATTTTGCCTACACTCGCTCCGGCCGCATGTTCTACATGCATGGCGGCCATTTTCTTGTAGCCTCCCATAGGCTTTCATAGAGCGCCCTGGCAGCATCACTTCCTCTTCTCCAGGAACACCGATCGAGGCAGCAGCAGCGGCGAGGGTCTCCTCAGGTTATATCCTTCCTATCCATTGCCTGTGTCAGTTTTATTGTCCCTGTGGGGGTCTCATTGTGCTTGTGTGTGGTGCGGTGGGCTGCGCTCGCCGCGCTTGTTAAAGGGGCAGTTAACCCTTTATTATCCGGCATTTGTTATAGGGGCAATGGATTCTCAGGAGGGCAAATTTTCTACCGCCTTGGTGGAAAGCCAGGGGACCGCTGTTTCCCCCCCAGGGGGGGATTTAGCCACTATTGTGGCTGGCCTTGCTGCTCAGGTGCAGATGCTGGTGGCTGCTCAATCTACTAAAAGACCCAGAGTTGCTCTTTCCTCTGATTCTGAGGGTGAAGGTGATGGGGCTGTTATGGCGGGGGCCTCCTTATCGGGGTCCCGCTCCTCCCTGGATCTAGTGGGGTCCGAGGTGGAGGCTGAAGTTGAAGGGGTTGATAACTCTCCCCCTGGCTCGCCTGAAGAGCTTGCAATCATGGATGAATTGATTGCTTCCATAAAGCAAACGCTGCGTTTGCAGGATGAAGTGTCCCCCCCCCCCGCTGCCTTGGCGGCTTATGGGACGCAGAGAAAACGCAGGATGCCGCAGGTTTTTCCCTGCAATGATGATTTTCAGCGCGCTGTTGAGGAACAATGGCGCAATCTGCGCAAACCTTTTGCTGTACCAAGTAGGTTCAAGCTGCGTTATCCTTTCTCGCCTTCCACTGATGAAAGGTGGTGTGTGCCACCCCCAGTGGATCACGCAAATGCGGTTTTAAACAAATCCACTGCGATTCCTGCAGAGGATTCCCCTGTGTTCCGTGATGCCACGGATAGGAGATTGGAGTCTCTTGCCCGTCATACTTATTCTGTTACGGGTTCTATGCTTAAGGCTCTGTTTGCCTCTCTCATGGCGGCCCAGGCGGTCGCAAGTTGGACGCAGATGCTTAGGCGCGTCCTAGTGGCCGATTCGGCCTCGCCGGCGACCCTGGATATGGTGGATCAAATCCACCAGGGTGTCATGTATCTGTGTGATGCGGACTTGGACCTAGTCCCGTTGGCTGCACGTGTGCACAGCGTGGCGGTGTTGTCTCGCCGCCTGGTTTGGTTGAAATGTTGGTCGGTGGACCAGTCTTCACGTAAGACCTTAGCCAATCTGCCTTATGATGGGTCTCGTCTTTTTGGGGAGTCCTTGGATGTGTTGATTAAGGGGATCACCGGAGGTAAGAGCACTCTCTTGCCCCATTTCCCCAAGGCTAAGGGGGCTTCTGGGAAGAAGCATGCTAATTTTCGGCCCCCTCAGGGGTCCTTTCGTGCCTTTCGGTCGCACTACAAGGGAAAACCGTTCAAAGGTCAAGGCTCTCAGAAGAAGCCCTGGTCTGGGAAACAGAAGTCCGGTCAATCCGGATCCGCAGCCCATAACAGTGCGGCCTGAAGGGGCGCCCTCACCCAGTTTTGGGGTGGGGGGACGCTTGCTCGGTTTTCTTCAGCCCTGGTTGGCCCGCGTGCGGGACAGCTGGGTTCAGGAGATCGTTCGATCTGGTTACAAGATCGAGTTTCTCTCTCGGCCGGAGAGCAGAATTTTCCCCTCAAATCTTCAACTGTCTCCGGAGCGTTTACGGGACCTGCACCTGGCGGTGCGGGACCTGAGGGCTCAGGGAGTGGTAGTTCCGGTGCCTTTTCGGGACAGATTTCGGGGGTTTTATTCCAATCTGTTCACCGTGCCCAGAAAGGAGGGCAAGGTTCGTCCGATTCTGGACTTGAAGGCTCTGAACCGCTCTGTGCGGGTTCGCAAGTTCCGCATGGAATCCCTGCGGTCGGTGGTGGCTGCCCTGGTTCCGGGGGAATTCATGGCCTCCATCGATTTGAAGGATGCGTATCTTCACATCCCCATTTTCGAGGGTCACCAGAGGTACCTTCGATTTGCCATTGCGGAGGATCACTACCAGTTCATGGCGTTGCCTTTTGGTCTCGCCTCGGCTCCGCATGTCTTCACCAAGGTGCTTGCACCGGTTCTGGCATTATTGAGGGCCCAGGGCATTTCTGTCCTGGGGTATCTGGACGACATTCTGGTTCGGTCTGCGACCAGCCAGGGTCTGGAGAAGGACCTGTCTGTCACGATGCAAACTCTGCAGGAGTTTGGTTGGACGATAAATTTTCCAAAGTCGACACTGAGTCCGTCGGTTCGTCTTCCCTACCTGGGAATGATTCTGGACTCGGTGCAGGCGAAGGTCTTCCTGCCGGAAGACAAACTCAGAACTCTTCAGGAGGAAGTCGGGTCCCTCAGGGACGTTCCGCACTCGTCTCTGCGGACGTGCATGAGATGTCTGGGATTGATGGTCTCGGCCTTCGAGGCGATTTCCTTCGCCCAGTTTCACACGCGGGGTCTCCAAGCGGAGATCCTGTCCATGTGGGACGGGCGACCTCAATCTCTGGATCTTCAAATCTCGTTGAGTCGTCACACCAGAAGAGACCTTCTGTGGTGGCTCCAGTCCCCGTTGGTATCCGGGGGCAAGTCGTTTCGTCCTATCTTGTGGACGGTAATCACCACGGATGCCAGCCTGTCGGGCTGGGGTGGTGTTCTGGGCGTTCTGTCCGCCCAGGGGACTTGATCGGAGGGGGAGTCCTCCCTTCCGATCAACATTCTGGAATTGCGTGCGATAAATCTCTGTCTTCATCGCTGGACGGACCGGCTGCAGGGCTGCCCGGTTCGGGTGCAGACGGACAATGCCACGGCGGTGGCCTACATCAACCACCAAGGGGGCACCAGGAGTGCCCGAGCGGCTCGAGAAGTGGCCGACATTCTGTCTTGGGCCGAGACTCATGTCCCGGCGATAACGGCGGTTCACATTCCGGGGGTGGAGAGCTGGCAGGCGGACTATCTGAGTCGCCAGACCCTGGATCAGGGGGAATGGTCTCTCCACCCGGCTGTCTTCCAGACGTTGTGCGCGAAGTGGGGTCTTCCAGATGTGGACCTGTTCGCGTCTCGTCTCAACAACAAGGTGAGAAGGTTCGTAGCAAGGACGCGCGACCCTCGGGCAGACGCGTCGGACGCTTTAGTGGCCCCGTGGCATCAGTACAGGCTGATGTACGCGTTTCCACCGATTCAGTTGCTGTCCAGGTTCCTTCGCAGGTTACACTCGGAACGCAGCACGGTGATTCTTGTGGCACCGGACTGGCCTCGCCGGTCCTGGTACGCAGACCTCGTGAATCTGGCGGTCGACGCCCCGTGGCGTCTGCCTCTTCGAGAAGATCTCCTGTCTCAAGGACCGATATACCATCCTGCTTTACAGTCGCTGGCTTTGACGGCCTGGCTGTTGAGACCGAGGTCCTGAAGGAGAAGGGTCTCTCCCCAGGGGTCGTTCATACCTTGATCAACGCGAGGAAGTCTTCCTCGGGGAAGGTTTATTACCGTACTTGGAAGGCCTATTTTGCCTGGTGTGAGTCCAGGGGGTTTTCACCCCGCACGTACTCGATTTCCCGAGTGCTGTCCTTCCTTCAAACGGGTGTCGATCAGCGTTTGGCGCTGGCTACGATAAAGGGTCAGGTGTCTGCGCTGGCCGTTCTGTTTCAACGTCCCGTGGCTTCCAACTCCTTGGTTGGCACTTTTCTTCAGGGAGTACGGCATCTGGTTCCTCCTAGGAGGGATCCTCTGCCCCCTTGGGACTTGAATCTCGTTCTATCTGTGTTACAACGTGTTCCTTTTTAACAGATCAGGGAGATCTCGTTGTCTATGTTGTCCAAAAAGGTCGCCTTTTTGGTTGCGATCACTTCGGCTCGCAGAGTGTCGGAGCTGGCGGCTTTGTCCTGCAAGTCTCCGTATCTGGTTGTTCATTTGGGTAAGGTGGTCTTGCGACCTAATCCTTCTTTTCTTCCGAAGCGAGTTTCGGAATTCCATCTTAATGAGGATATTGTCTTGCCTTCGCTGTGCGCGAAGCCTAAACATCCAAAGGAGGTGCGATTACATTCTTTGGATGTTGTTCGGGCGATAAGGGTTTACCTTAAATCGACTGAGTCTTTTCGAAAGACGGACTCCTTGTTTGTTCTTCCAGAGGGTCCTCGGAAGGGCATGGCGGCGTCGGCCTCTACCATCGCCAAATGGATCAGGCAGACCATTGAACAGGCCTATGCTTTGCAGGGGAAGGTTCCCCCTGTGCCTGTGAAGGCGCACTCTACTAGATCTCTGAGTACGTCTTGGGCCTGTCGTCATGGGGCTTCTGTAGCCCAGGTGTGTAAGGCGGCGACTTGGTCGACCGTGCACACTTTCACAAAATTCTACAAAGTAGATGTTCAGGCATCGGCGGATGCTTCCTTTGGCCGCAAGGTTCTTAGTGCGGCAATTCCCTAGGGTCCCTTGTTGGGGACCTCTGGCTGTTGGGATAAGTTTTTTTATCCCCTGGTTATTTGTCTTTTCCTGGGTTGTTGCTCCTGTTGAGCACTTGTTTTTCCTGTAGCCCAGCTGGTTTCCTTCCTTTGGTAAGGTTCCTTTCTTTGATGCGGAGACTGCGTTGCCTTTCGGCGCGGATGCGTTTCCCACCCCTCATGTTTGCACTGCTTTGGGACGTCCCCATATGTAACGAATATGAAGAGGCGGCGACTGTCGGAGGACGTAAGAGAAAACGGAATTTTTGTAAAATCTTACCTGTAAAATTCCTTTCTCTGAGTCCTCCGACAGTCGCCGTCCCCGCCCCTCTTTTGGGGTTTGGTTGTATACTCTACTGCTATTCCACTGAAACTGAGATATGGTTGCAGGAAGTAGGAGGGTATTGACTGAGGGGACCACCCCTTGAGGGTGGGATATGTTAAAAGCTTTAATGTTAACATATTCTGTTGCCTAGCTACTCCTTCGGAGCAAAGTCTAATACCCCATATGTGACGAATATGAAGAGGCGGCGACTGTCGGAGGACTCAGAGAAAGGAATTTTACAGGTAAGATTTTACAAAAATTCCGTTTTTTTTCTGCATAAACGCATGGATAGTAGACTATATGGGATCTATTGGCCCAGTTCACACCAGTGTGTGCTCTGTTCCAGTGCAGAAAAAAAGTGGAACATGCTGCATTTTTTTTCTTCCAAGAACTGTACTGAAACGCAGCAAAACCCCAGGAAACTTGCATTGAAAGCGCCTCAAAAATGCACTGGAACACAGCAAAAATGTGCATGCAGAAACACATCTGGACTGTTTCTGTGGTGTGAACAGGCTCTCAGTGTTTTGACTTCTCTAGATTAGGCAATGCTTTGTTTCCCACTGTTGGATCTTCCTGCTGAAGTTCAAAGCAATATAAAATCTACACCTGTTGTACTTTTGGATGACTTTGTGCTTTTTAGATATCACAGCTTGATGAGGTCAAAGTGAGGACCAGTGCCTTGAACGCGGTGTTTGATCTTCTTCTGCTTTTTGGACTTGAAATTCTAAAGCCAAAGGAAGATGATGCTGGTGATAACCACCAAATTAATCAGGCAGACGAAAGAGATGGAGCCCTTGAGACTGAACAGTCTAACTCTACACAAAAACCTGATGAAGAAGTAATAACTGAGACTTCTGCTTTGAATTCCATTTTAAAGATGTTCTCTGACTTCCTGGACAGTGAGGTATGAAGCAATTAGGCCTTTTTTGCTTATTCTGCTGATGGTAATATGCAAACATGTATTTAAGAATACCTATGGAAGCACAGCTGATTGCCATTTCATAATATTGCATTCCTTTACACATTGAAGATGTTTATCTAATCAACTAATGAACTCATTGATATAAATAATGAAGTTTCCATGTAGTGCCGGTTCTAGCTTTTTCTTCAGGTCCTACATTTTCTTAGGTGGAACGGCTAAACGGAGCAATGCTCTTTCTGAAATGTTAATGTCTGCTAAACAGAAGAAATCTCTTGCTATCTCCTGATGCGATCTTGGAGGCTAGCAATAAATTATTATTGTAGGTCCACAGCATTATCATTTAAAGCTTTCTTTAAAATGTGTTTAGATATGCAGACTTGTTCTGGCCCTTAAAAACTGTTAGCATAGATACATATGTATAGATCAGCTGAATGTAGGTGTTTATACCTATAAAGGAGGGAGGGTGAGCACTTCTAAACCTTTTGGCACTGGCTTGTGTCAGGAATGAACAGTAATCATTTGCTTGGATAATACCATCTGTCCAGTAATAACTACTGCTGAGAAATCATCCAGGGGGGGTGTCTACAAGAGTAAAGGTCGCAAGTGCCACAGACATGATCTTGTTAGGTCTAACTATGATTTGATGGTTCAGATGAAGTGATTGTTTATGCCTATGGACAAAGTGAAATATAGCAGAAATTACCCTGGTAATTTTTTTTTTTTAGGTTCCAGAAATAAGGACGGAAACGGCTGAAGGTTTAGCCAAACTGATGTTCTCAGGAAGATTGAAAAGTGCTAAGCTCCTGTCACGTCTGATACTTCTGTGGTACAATCCAGTGACTGAAGAAGACACAAAACTGCGTCACTGCCTTGGTGTCTTCTTCCCTATTTTTGCTTATTCATCTCGGTAAGATGTGTGAATTCTAAATCCACCACCACCAACTTGAATATGCTGCATGCTTGATCAAAGACAGGGACTCAGAAATATAAGACAGACATGCCTGGCAACTAGCATTTTCAAAAATATTTCTTGCATGACCTTATTCTCTACACATCCATGTAATGGTATCGCTATTATAAAAAATGCACATATCAGTTGAAGCAGAATTCCAAGCATGGATATTTTTTGCAATGTTGCATTGGCCCTCATGCCAAGTAAACAACCTCCTGTGTTCACTGTTCAGCTGGGCAGCTGCTCAACATGGTAACTGGAAGGTGGTAGCAATCACTGTAGTAGCAATCACTGAAGTAGCAGTGCCTACTGCCTGTGATTTCCAGCTTTCACGAGGATGAGCCAAGTACTGCACATGCATTTACCAAATTGGTCCAAGCTAGATAATTGTGACTATGCAAAAATATCTATACCTGGAGCTCAGCTTTAACCCCCTTACATAGTCCTATATACCTAAAAACCAAATTGAATTTTCAGTTTAAATACGTTGAATATGTTATAGTTGTCAGCCTGCTGTGGTGTGACCCTTGCTCTGTGTGGAAGCAATGGTGTGTCTGCAGAAATGCAACACATCCACTACTGAGTCACAGCTAGAGCTCTGGCTACATTTATTGAAAACCACATTTATATAAAAAAATGTTTTTAATTACCTATAAATTTATTGTAACCATTTGCTCCTATAGAACAAATCAGGAGTGCTTTGAAGAGGCTTTCCTGCCAACGCTACAGACCATCTTCAATGCCCCAGCTTCTTCTCCACTTGCTGACGTTGATGCCTCCAATGTTGCTGAACTGCTGGTTGATCTAACAAGGCCAAGTGGTTTAAAAGCACAAAAGAATATTTCCCCAGATTATCAGGTAAGTGTATTCTGTAACTGATACTTGTGCACTTTTATTGTTTTAGGGTTTTAAACCTTAATATGTTTAAAATGGTTATAAAGGCATTCCTTACATGAAGGTAAACCTTTCAGACGTTGCTGTGTGTATCTACAAAGGCACACAGCCTGCCTTGAGGTTAAACATGCAGGAGTGCCCCATAGCAAGTGGCTTGCTCTGGGGGCAGTCAGAAAAGGAGTAGTCAAGATCACCGGCAGGGGACCCCAGTAGAGGAGGGTCGGACCTACTTTGAGCAGTGCAGGCAAGTATGACATCTTTGTTAGAATAAAAAAAAATTAATCTTTACAATTACTTTAAACAAAAAACAAAACTGGATTTCTCTATCGTTCGACAGACGCAGCTCCTTACCTTCATGACTTCTAGGGACCTATCCTCCTTCTAGGAATAGGCACTAGGCAGGAAAAAAACGTAACCACGCCTATGCAGGCATAACTCCTCAGACTCTGCTATCATCAAACAGTTTTGTTCTGCCTAGTGTTAGGAATAGGAGCTCCCTGCTGAGACTTCGGTCTTGGCTGTAACAGGGAAAGTTTGTGATTTATTTTTTTAACTAGTTAGTTCCTGAGGACCGAGATCCAGAGAAACTACAAGCAACAGCTGGCTGCAGTTTGGCACTGGATAATCTAGATCCTTAAGGGCTCCTAGCCTGGCCAGTGAGTGTGAGCAGGTTATAGTCCAGAACTAGGCCTCGCCACGACAGTGCCCCGATGGATGGGGATGAGCCTGCGAGTGGACGGTCTTGCTGGAACGCCCTGAGCAGCTTCCCCTTGGCTGACAGCACCCCCATCCCCGGATGGGAGATGATCTGTTTTTGGAGTGGCGCCCACCTGGTACCATGGTATGTGAGTAAAATTGTCCCCCCAAACACCCTTGGAGGTCGCTGGGACGGAGTGGGCCCCTCCCTGAAATGGTCAGACCTTAGGGGCTCCCTCGGTTCCCTGGGCGGGGGTGTGTGGCGATAATAATTAGGTCGTTATGGCGCTTGAGGGGGGTGGATTGTCCTCAGTGGGTCTCTGGCTAAGGACCTTTAGATGCTTATTGTTCTTGGACCCCTTTGGGTGGTCCTGGAGACCGCATGGCACGCTGTGGGGACTGCCATTTTGCTGTGGTTCATGATCTCGGTGTTCACATTAGTTTGCAAGGGCAGCCATTTTTTATATTTCCCCATTGAGAATGTTTGAGCTGCTATTTTCTTGAGGTCCGTGGGATGGACAGACATGCAGCGTGGCTTATGATAGAGGCAGAGCTTCTTCCTTTTCCTGTGCAGACAGTGTTAGTTTAGTTTTTACACTGATCAGGCTGTATGCTTCTCTGTGGTCTGGTAACGTTCCTGGGTTTCCCTGTGGGTTTTTTCCTTTTCTGCTCTATTACATTAATAATCAGGGATTGTGAATCCGCAGTATTGGCGGTGGGACCACTTTTTCTCTTAGGTCCTCCGACAGTCGCCGCCACTTCATATTCATCACTAATGGGGGTTATTGACCTTTGCTCCGCAGGAGTAGCTAGGCAACAAAATAGTTAATATCAAAGCTTTTAGCATATCCCACCCCTAGGGGGTGGTCCCCTCAGTCAATACCTCCCTGCTTCCTGCATTCCCAACTCAGTTTCTAATGCCTAGCTTAGGAGTAGGCTGGCTGTTCCTGTGCTGGGGCTCTCAGTCTCAGCTTCTTTTCTCTTTTTGATTTTATTTGGAGTTTTTTTTTCTCTTTCTTTTACTTAGCTGTTTATTTTCAGCATTAGTTAGCTTCTTCTGATGAAGATGATCGTGCGGAGCTGGGTCTCGGACTGGCCACCCTGGATCCCAGGGCTCAGGGCCAGGGGCTTCCCAGCCTGCCATCGAGCGTTCAGCACAGGTTTCCCTGGCACATTGAACGACCCATCCCTGTTCGCTGCAGGGATGCTACCTGTGAGGTGGCTACCTCACTGAACGCCATTGCGGTTTCGCACCGCAGTTCCATTGCGTCACGGCTGCGACACTCCCTGTCCTCAGTACAGCAGTTTGGTCGCTGGAGCAGGCTCCCCACGCCATCCGGACTGGTAAGTGTATCTCTATGTGGGGACCTGTCTATTGGGTGTCAGTCTGGGACTGTGTGACCCTGCATGTCTGTGTGGCTGCTGAGCTCCCTGTCAGTTCCTGTGTGGAATTACTGCCTGTGTGTGGGCTGCGAGGGGGGGGCGGGGGGGCTCTCCTGCTCTGCTGAGTGCATACATAAAGCAGTCTGGTTTTGGACATGCTGTGCGGCGATCCGCCATTTTTTTTGCGGCAGAATGATGGTGGCCGGTCCTGTGTGGTACGGCGCAGCGTTTTGGCGCCAAACGCCGCCATTTTGGCGGCGATCGATCAGGCCACATGTCGGCGCCATTTTCTATTTGCCTATGAAGTCCTCAGCCGGGCGGCCATGTTTGTGTAGCCTTACATAGGCTTTACATGGGCGGTCAGTCATTGCATCACTTCCTTTTGCTCTGGGACAGCGATCGGTGGCAGCAGCCTGTGTGATCTCTCCAGGTTTTTACCTTTCCATTTTCCTGTATTCCTTGCCTAGTGTTCTTATCCCTGTGGGGGTCGGTGTATTCAGTGGGTGCGGTGGACTACGCTTGCCGCGATCTTAAAGGGGCAGTACTCCTTTTTTCCTAATACTACTGGGGCATGGATTCTCAGGATTGCAAGTTTCCTCCCGCCTTGGTGGGGGGCCAAGGGGCTGCTGCTTCCCCCAAGGGGGCTGATCTGGCTACTATTGTGGCAAATTTGGCTGCTCAGGTGCAGATGCTGGTGGCTGATCGATCCACTAAACGGCCCAGAGTGTCTATTTCCTCTGATTCAGAGGGCGATGGGGCTGCTATGGCTGGAGTGCCCTTCTCAGGGTCTCACTCATCTCTAGACCTTGTGGGGTCTGAGGGGGAGGCTGAGGTGGAAGGGGTTGATAATTCTCCCCCTGGCTCGTCTGAAGAGCTTGCACTCATGGATGAGTTGGTTGCTTCTATCAAGCAAACGCTGCATTTGCAGGATGAACCATGTCCTCCTGTTTTGATGTCCTCTTATGGGACGCAAAGGAAAGCAAAACATCGCAGGTTTTTCCTTGCTCTACGGAATTTCAGCGCGCGGTTGATGAGCAATGGCGCAATTTAAAAAAGCCTTTTGCTGTGCCGAGTAGGTTCAAGCTGCGTTATCCATTTACACCCACCACTGATGAGCGCTGGTGTGTGCCGCCTCAGGTGGATCATGCAGTGGCGATTTTAAATACATCCACTGTGATCCCTGCTGAGGATACCCCGGTGTTCCGGGACCCTACGGACAGGAGATTGGAGTCTTTGGCCCGTCATTCTTATACGGTTGCTGACTCTATGCTGAAGCTGATTTTTGCTTCCATTATGGCAGCCCAGGCTATTGCGGATTGGACGCAGGTGCTCAGGTGCACCCTGGTGGCTGACTCTGCCCCGCCGACAACTTTGGCTATGGTGGATCAGATTCATCAGGGTGTCATGTATTTGTGTGATGCGGACTTAGATTTGGTCCCTTTGGCTGCGCGTCTTTCAAGTGTGGCGGTATTGAACCGTCGCCTGATATGGCTGAAATGTTGGTCTGTTGACCAATCTTCTCGCAAGACTTTAGCTAATTTGCCCTACGCGGATTCTCGCCTTTTTGGCGAATCTTTGGATACTCTGATAAAGGGTATTTCTGGGGGTAAGAGCACTCTCTTGCCCCAGACTCACAAGAATAAGTTTGTTCGTGGTAAGAAGAATGCCTCGTTTAGACCCTCTCAGGGGTCCTTTCGTGCCTTTCGGTCGCACTATAAGGGCAAGCCCTTCAAGGGCCAAGGCTCCCAGAAGAAGCCGTGGACAGGTAAGCAGAAGTCCGGCCAGTCCGGGTCCGCTGCCCATAACAATACGGCCTGAAGGGACGCCCTCACCCAGTTCTGGAGTGGGGGGACGTTTGCTCTGTTTTCTTCAACCCTGGCTGGACCGCATTCGGGACAGGTGGGTTCAGGAAATCGTTCGATCTGGTTACAAGATCGAGTTTCTCTCTCGGCCGGCGGGCAGATTTTTCCCCTCAAACCTTCAGCTGACTCCGGAGCGCTTGCGGGATCTGCACCTGGCGGTGCGGGACCTGCGGGCCCAGGGAGTGGTTGTTCCGGTGCCTCATCGGGACAGATTTCGGGGTTCTATTCCAATCTGTTCACTGTGCCCAGAAAGGAGGGCAAGATACGTCCGATTCTGGACTTGAAAGCTCTGAACCACTTTGTGCGAGTTCGCAAGTTTCGCATGGAATCCCTGCGCTCGGTGGTGGCTGCCCTGGTTCCGGGGGAATTCATGGCCTCCATCGATTTTGAAGGATGCGTATCTTCACATTCCAATTTTCGAGGGTCACCAGAGGTACCTTCGATTCGCCATTGCGGAGGATCACTACCAATTTGTGGCGTTACCCTTCGGTCTCGCTTCGGCTCCGCGGGTTTTCACCAAGGTGCTTGCGCCGGTCCTGGCTTTACTGAGAGCCCAGGGCATCTCTGTCTTGGGGTATCTGGACGATATCTTGATTCGGTCTGCGACCAGTCAGGGCCTGGTGAACGACCTGTCCATCACGATGCAGACTCTGCAGGAGTTCGGTTGGACGATAAATTTCCCAAAGTCAACGTTGTGTCCCTCCGTTCGTCTTCCCTACCTGGGAATGATACTGGACTCTGTTCAAGCGAAGGTCTTCCTGCCGGAAGACAAGCTCCGGACACTTCAGGACGAGGTCAGGTCCCTCAGGGACAATCAGTGCTCGTCCCTCCGGACGTGTATGAGGTGTCTGGGATTGATGGTCTCGGCTTTCGAGGCGATTCCCTTCGCCCAGTTTCACACACGGGAGGTCCTGGCCAAGTGGGACGGGCGTCCGCAATCTCTGGATCTGCGGATTTCGTTGAGCCGCCTCTCCCGAAGGGGTCTTTTGTGGTGGCTCCAGTCCCCGGCGGTGTCGGGGGCAAGTCTTTTCGTCCTTTGTCGTGGACGGTGATCACCACGGATGCCAGCCTGTCGGGCTGGGGTGGTGTCCTGGGCGTTCTGTCCGCCCAGGGAACTTGGTCGGGGGAGGAATCATCCCTTCCGATCAACATTCTGGAATTGCGAGCAATACATCTCTGCCTTCTGCGTTGGACGGACAGGCTTCAAGGCTGTCCGGTTCGGGTGCAGACGGACAATGCCACAGTGGTGGCCTACATCAACCACCAAGGGGGCACCAGGAGTGCCCGCGCGGCTCGGGAAGTGGCCGACATTCTGTCTTGGGCCGAGACGCACGTCCCGGCGATAACGGCGGTTCACATTCCGGGAGTGGAGAACTGGCAGGCGGATTATCTGAGTCGCCAGACCCTGGACCAGGGAGAATGGTCCCTTCACCCGGATGTCTTTCAGATGCTGTGCGCGAAGTGGGGGTCCCCAGATGTGGACCTGTTCGCGTCTCGTCTAAACAACAAGTTGGAAAGGTTCGTAGCAAGGGCGCGCGATCCTCGGGCAGACGCCTCAGACGCGTTTAGTGACGTCCTGGAGTCAGTATCGTCTGATGTATGCCTTTCCGCCGATTCAGCTGCTGTCCAGGTTCCTTCGCAGGTTGGCCTCGGAACCACGCACGGTGATTCTGGTGGCACCGGACTGGCCTCGCCGGTCTTGGTACGCAGACCTCGTGAATCTGGCGGTCGACGCTCCGTGGCTTCTGCCTCTTCGAGAAGATCTCCTATTTCAAGGACCGATCTTCTATCCTGCTTTACAGTCGCTGGCTTTAACGGCCTGGCTGTTGAAAGCCAGGTCCTGAAGGATAGGGGTCTCTCCCCTGAGGTCATTCCCACTTTGATCAAGGCTAGAAAAGCCTCTTCGGGGAAGATTTACTACCGTACTTGGAAGGTGTATTTTGCCCGGTGTGAGTCCAGGGGATATTCCCCTCGTTCGTACTCTGTATCGAGAGTGTTGGCTTTCCTCCAAACTGGAGTGGACCAGCGTTTGGCGTTGGCCACGATTAAGGGTCAGATTTCTGCGCTGGCCGTTCTTTTTCAACGCCCTGTGGCGTCTAATTCTTTGGTTAGCACCTTTGTTCAAGGGGTGCGTCACTTGGCTCCTCCTCGGAGGAATCCTTTACCTCCATGGGACTTGAACCTTGTTCTGTCCGTATTGCAACATGCTCCCTTTGAGAAGCTCAGGGAGATCTCGTTGTCTCTCTTGTCTAAGAAGGTTGCCTTTTTGGTGGCAATCACTTCGGCTCACAGGGTATCGGAGCTGGCGGCCTTGTCCTGCAGCTCTCCCTACTTGGTGATTCACCTGGATAAGGTGGTCTTACGACCTAACCCTTCTTTTCTTCCGAAGAGGATCTCGGAATTTCACCTCAATGAGGACATTGTCTTGCCTTCGCTTTGCGCGACACCTAAGCATCCAAGGGAGGTGGCTTTGCATTCCTTGGATGTTGTTAGGGCGATCAGGGTTTACCTTTCATCGACAAAATCCTTTCGCAAGTCGGATTCTCTTTTGTCGGATTGTTCTTCCAGAGGGTCCTCGGAAGGGCATGGCAGCGTCGGCTGCGACCATCGCCAAATGGATCAGACAGACCATTGTGCAAGCCTATGCCTTGAAGGGGAAGGTTCCCCCTTTCCCTGTGAAGGCGCACTCTACCAGGTCTCTGAGTACGTCTTGGGCCTATCGTCATCAGGCTTCTGTGGCCCAGGTGTGTAAGGCGGCGACTTGGTCGTCAGTTCACACCTTCTCAAAATTCTACAAGGTGGATGTTCAGGCATCGGCGGATGCTTCCTTTGGCCGCAAGGTTCTTAGTGCGGCAGTGCCTTAGGGCCCCTTGTTTTGGGTCCTTGGCTGTTGGGATGTCTTTATCCCTAGGTTACTTGTTTTCCTGGGTTGTTGCTCCTGTTGAGCACGTTTTTTTTCCTGTTGCCCAGTTGGTTCTCTTACCTTGGTAAGGTTCTTTTCTCTGATGTGGGTACTGCTTTGCTTTAGGCGCGGCTGCTTTTTTTTCCCCACCCCTCATGTCTACACTGCTATGGGACGTCCCCATTAGTGATGAATATGAAGTGGCGGCGACTGTCGGAGGACGTAAGAGAAAACGGAATTTTTGGAAGATCTTACCTGTAAAATTCCTTTCTCTGAGTCCTCCGACAGTCGCCGCCCCCGCCCCTCTTTTGGGGTTTATGTACTCTACTGCTATGCTACTGAAACTGAGTTGGGAATGCAGGAAGCAGGGAGGTATTGACTGAGGGGACCACCCCCTAGGGGTGGGATATGCTAAAATCTTTGATATTAACTATTTTGTTGCCTAGCTACTCCTGCGGAGCAAAGGTCAATAACCCCCATTAGTGATGAATATGAAGTGGCGGCGACTGTCGGAGAAAGGAATTTTACAGGTAAGATCTTACAAAAATTCCGTTTTTTGCGGTCTTAAAGGGACATTACACAAAAAAAATGTTTACTTGAGCAATGGAGTCCCAGAATAAAAATTCACCTGCAGACCCCCTGGAAGCGACTGCGGGACCCTCCGGTTCACAGTTGCAGCCAGAAATTGCAGTTTTTTTGCAAAGCCTGATGTCAAAAGTGGATTTTGTCATTTCTGGTGCTGTCAGCTGCAAACGCCCTCCGCCCTCACCTCCATCGGCAGGGTCTTCGGATTCTGAGACAGAAATGGTTGCCGCGGACGCAGACCACCTTGAAGGGTCGGTGTCTTCACATTCTGACAGTGAAGAGGGACCTGTCCTCATCAGCTGCCGCATGGAAACGCGCATTGGTGGAAGCCCTGATAGTTTTTGTGCAGGAAATCCTAAAATTGGCTAATGAACCTACAGCGTCCGATACGTAGGTGTCTTTTGGCTCCCGTAAATCGGGCAAGGTATTCCCCTGTCCAGAATTGTTTCATACTATTGTGGATGAACAATGGCGACGCATTAAGCACATGGTGGTGCCTAAAGCTTTTTGCACGCCGTTATCCTTTTGTGGAGATGCACTGTACCACCAAAAGTATATTCTCCGGTGGCCAGATTGAATAAAGCGACTCGGGTACCGGTGGAAGAGTCTCGAACCTTTCCAGATCCCGTGGATAGACTGGTGGAATCCTTGTCCCGCCATTTACATGTGGTAGCAGGTCACATGTTAAAGGCTACCTTTGTGAATGTTTTAGTAGCGCAGACTGCTACTGAATGGGTGAAGTTACTGAAAAATAACTTGGAAATGGCACAGCTTCCCCCTGTGGTAGTGGAACTAATAGACCAGTTGACCCAAGCCCTGGTGTTCATGTGTGATAAGTCCCTGGACTCAGCTTTGTTGGTGGCCAGGACGTCCGCAGTGGGGATTGCCATTAGGCGCATGGTGTGGCTAAAATGCGGGTCGGCTGACCAGGCTTCTAAGAAGCAGGGTTCGTACGGTCCTGGAAATCCTGGAAATCCTGGAAAAGTTTTGGCATTTTTAGATGACCCTTTCCAAGCCTGGGAAAGTCATGGAAAATTAGGAAACACCACTAGGTTTTGGAAAAGTCATGGAATTACTGTGGAGGATCGGGGAGCGGATGCTTAATTATTTTATTCCCTAATGATATTGTATTGCCACATACTGTATTTACATTCACATCGGTGTATTAGCGTCCTTCCGGGTCCGCGGTATTATACATAGTTACATAGTTAGTGAGGTTGAAAAAAGACATCAGTCCATCCAGTTCAACCTATGATGTGTGTGTGTTTGCTTTTAACCGTACATTGTATACCCCTGTATGTTGTGGTCTCTAAGGTGCCCATCTAATAGTTTTTTGAAACTATCAATGCTCCCTGCTGATACGACTGCTTGTGGAAGAGAATTCCACATCCTTACCGCTCTTACAGTGAAGAACCCCTTACGCACTTTAAGGTTAAACCGCCTTTCCTCTAGTTTTAGTGAGTGGCCACGTGTCTTATTGTATCTCCTTTCTCTGAATAGTTTGTTCCTTATGCTAGGGTCGCCAGTACAGTATTTGTACATTGATATCATATCCCCCCTCAATCGTCTCTTCTCCAGAGAGAATAGGTTCAGTGCTTGTAGCCTTTCCTCATAGCTGATGTCCTCCATTCCCCTAATCATTTTTGTTGCCCTTCTCTGGACTTTCTCCAGTTCCAGCACATCCTTCCTGAGGACCGGTGCCCAGAACTGGACAGCATACTCCAGATTTGGCCGGACCAGAGTCTTGTAGAGTGGGAGAATAATCTCTTTATTTCTGGAGTGAATCCCCTTTTTTATACATCCCAGTATTCTGTTGGCTTTGCTTGCAGCGGCTTGGCATTGCATGCCACTGCCAAGCCTGTTGTCTACCAGTACCCCCAAGTCCTTTTCCATCCTAGACTCACCCAGAGGTTTCCCCCCTAGTGAGTAGCTTGCTTTCTGGTTTCTGGCCCCCAGGTGCATTACAAAATAGTACATTTTTCAACATTAAACCTCATCTGCCATGTAGTTGCCCACCCCGTTATTTTGTTCAGGTCCGCTAGCAAGGTTTCCACATCCTGCATAGAAGATATTGGCAAGCCTAGTTTAGTATCATCTGCAAATACTGAGATTGTACTAGATATCCCCTCCTCTAAACCTTTTTTGAATAAATTTAAACAGGATTGGTCCCAGGACAGAACCCTGGGGGATCCCACTTTCCACATCCGCCCAATACGAGTACTCCCCATTAATCACCACCCTCTGGACTCTCCCCTGGAGCCAGTTCTCTATCCAGGTACTCACCTTATGGTCCATACCTACCTTCCTTAGTTTGTACAGTAAGCGTTTGTGGGGAATGGTGTCAAAGGCCTTTGCAAAGTCCAGATACACCACATCCACAGGCTTTCCCTTATCTAGGTGGCAGCTCACTTCATCGTAGAAGGTTAATAGATTGGTTTGGCAAGAACGATTTTTCATAAATCCACGCTGATTACTACTTATAATACCGTTTTCATTACTAAAGTCTTGTATGTGGTCCCTTAACATCCCCTCCAAAATTTTGCAGACTACTGATGTTAGGCTGACCGGCCTATAGTTACCGAGATACATCTCGGCCCCTTTTTAAATATTGGTACCACATTGGCTTTTTTCCAATCAGCTGGCATCATACCCGTCTGTAAACTATCCTTAAAGATCAAGAATAATGGTCTGGCAATCACCTGGCTGAGCTCATTAAGAACCCTCGGGTGCAAGCCATCCAGTCCCGGGAATTTATTTATGTTAAGTTTCTCTAGTTTAGCTCCAAGTCTATCTTCTGTTAGCCATGGCGGCACTTCCTGAGGTGTATTATTTAGTTCGGCCTTACAAGCAAGGTTTGTGTAGCCCCCCGATTCTTTTGTGAAGACTGAAGAGAAGAAATTATTTAACACTTCCGCCTTTTCTCTGTCCTCAGTGGCCATATTTCCTTTGTCATCTTTTATGGGGCCAATGTGTTCTGGCCTCGCTTTCTTACCAGTTTGCCTCTCGCCTCAACAAGGAGCAGAGATTCGTAGCCAGGTCTCAAGATCCTCCGGCCAGCGCCACAGACGCACTGGTGGCTCATTGGGGTCGGTATCGGCTGATTTATGCATTCCCCCCCATTGAGACTCCTGCCGAGGCTTCTGCACAGGATAGAGGTAGAAAACTATTGGTGGCTCCAGACTGGCCTCATCGGTCTTGGTTACGCAGACTTGATAAGACTGGTTACCGATACCCCTTGGAGACTTCCTCTCAGGGAAGATCTGCTGTCTCAAGGTCCGATCTTCCATCCTACTTTACAGTCGCTGCCTTTTAACAGCATGGCTGTTGAAAGTCAGATGTTGAGAGAAAGGGGTCTTTCTGACTCTGATTCCTACACTCTTGAAGACTAGGAAGTCAACTTCCAGGAAGATCTACCATCGTATGTGGAAAGCGTGCATTTCATTGTGCAAATCGCTAAAGGTGCACCCTCTCTTGTTTTCGATCGCTAGGGTTTTGGCCTTTTTGCAGAAAGGGGTTGAACAGTGGTTGGCTTTGGGTACTATCAAAGACCAAGTTTCGGCTTTGGCTATATATTTTAAACGCCGGTTAGCCACACATGTACTAATTCAGACTTTTATCCAGGAACTACGTCAGATGGCTCCTCCGAGGAGATCCCCGTTACCTCTGTGGGATCTAAATCTGGTGTTATCTGTTATTCAAAAGCCTCCTTTTGAAAAATTTCAGGAGATTTCGCAGGCTTTCTTTTTCTCAGAAGGCTGCCTTCTTGGTGGCGATGACTTCTGCCTGCAGGATTTCTGAAATGGCGGTGTCTTACCTCTCACCTTATCTGGTGGTACACAGGGATAAGGTGGTACTTTGACCTAATCAGTTGTTTCTTGTTGTTCTTTTTGTCCTTACTGATGGACCTCGTAAGGGATTGGCTGCGTCTGCTGCGACCATTTCCAGATGGATCAGGCAGACGGGGGTACAGGCCTATTCGCTGAGGGGTCAGGTTCCTCCTTTCCCAGTGAAGGCTACTTCTACGAGAGCGCTGAGTGCCTCTTGGGCTTTTCGCCATCAGGCGTCGGTGCTATAAATTTGCAAGGCGGAAACTTGGTCGTCTGTGCATACATTCACAAAATTCTACAAGGTAGATGTGTTGGCATCCGCGGATGCTTCTTTTTGCCACAAGGTTTTGCAGGCTGCAGTTTAAAAGAGAACTCGGTTTCATTTATATCTTTGGGGGTTCAATTTTTTCCGGGTGAGCTCCAGTTGTTCCTAGTTGGCTAAGTTTAGCCATTGGGGACTTACATTTTGTTTCTGCATTGTTTCCCACACCTTGATTATACTGTTTTGGGACATTCCTATGAGTCATGAAGATAAGGAGCTGCTTCTGTCGAAAGATGGAAACTGGATTTTTGTAAGAACTTACCGTAAAATCCTTTTCTCTGAAGTTCATCGACAGATGCAGCACCCGCCCCTCTACTTCTGAGGTATGGGTTTTTTCGTCTTCTAAACACTGCTTGTAACCAAACTGTTTGATAAAAGCAAAGTCTGAGGGGTTATGCCTGCAGGGACAGTTAAGTTTTTTTTTCCTGCCTAGTGCCTATTCCTAGGAGCATAACCCTATGAGTCATGAGGATAAGGAGCTGCGTCCGTCCATGAACTTCAGAGAAAATTATTTTACGGTAAGTTCTTACAAAAATCCAGTTTTTCATGGCAGATTGCCTATCTTAATTTGTGAATCCAATCCATCAATCAAATGTATCACATGTTGCATGTTTAAATTGGGATTTCAATCTTTGTTGGTTAAAAAAAAAAATCTCACAAAGTCCTTTTATATGTTTCAAAGCTTTTACCACAATTTTACCTGCTACTTTTCTGCAGAAATTAGTAAATGCATTCCAGTCATTCTTAACTGGGAGCTTCTGCCTGCCCAAGCATGTCCCATTACATGAGAAAAACTGCTGGGAAAAGCACAGAGCCAATCCTTTACATTTATTGGATGTTACACAAATGATAGTGCCCCCATTTTATTTTGGCACTATAAAGAAATTAGTAGTTTTTATCAAAAGTGAACATTAAAATTAAATTATATACATTACCAAAATAAATGAAATTCACCGCATGGAGGAATTGACTGCTACCTTGACAAACACCGAAGAACAAACCTGGATTCCCTGGGCACACTTAACAGGTACAGAGGCGTACCTACGGGGCCAATGGCTGAGTTGGTGCGGATTGTTTTGGCACCCGCTGGGCCTCTGCCCTGGCGCCCCCGCCCTGGTCTTCCCCCACTCTTTTTTTCCCACCTCCTTCCTTTTTCTTTTTCCCTTTTTCTTCTCCTCTCACCCTCCCCATCTCCCTACCTCTATTTTTGACTCCTCACTTCTACTTTCAGAGATTTCTCCTGTGCTGCCTATTATCCTGCCTACAGTTTATTTTAGTATATCCGGTTCCGTCCCTCGAAGACGGAATGTTAGGTGCACTCGGTTCGGTTATTGTGTCACGCTCTCGTTCCTTTCTGAGCGCTGCATTTGCACTGTCTGCACCCTTTTTTTCTTTTGAAAAATCAGTTTGTCTGCAGTGTACCATGGTTTATCTGCTACCGCTCATTGCTTACCTGACAGCACCGGTTGAATCTATGTACTCATATATTACTGTATCTGCCTGTTGCTTTTCTCTGCTGTTTCACATGGCAATGTTCTTGCTTTTGTATTTTCACTGGTACTTTGCTTTCAATAAAGACATTTTTAAAAAATGATATACATTTCTGCGTAAAATTTGTAGGCTCCAAAAATTCTGTAAAGTGAGGGTAGAATGCAATGAATAGTTTTTTTTTATTTATCAGTTAAACTGCAAAATGCATGAACAGGTTAAAAAAGCCTTTAAAGTGAAAGTTCTTGAGTGGCCATCCTAATCCTGACCTCTGCATCATTAAAACAATGAAGAATTTACAAAGCCCAGAGGCATTAGTCAGCTTTGAGAAAATAAAAGGGCTTCCTATACAGCGGAAACTGAAAGATTGTGTGGGACTTGCGTCCCATATTTTATGTTGCAAGGACCGAAAGGTAAAGCAAAAACTAGGTCTGCACACAGCTACAGTGGGGAAAACAATTATTTGATCCTCTGCAGATTATGTAAGTTTGCTGACTTACAAAGAAATGAAGGGTCTATAATTTTTATCATAGGTGTATTTTAAATGATAGAGACAGAATAATAACCAGAAAAACACATGGTACAAATCTTATAAATTGAGTTGCAGTTTAGTGAGTAAAATTAAGTATTTAATCCCCTACCAACCAACCATAATTCTGGCTCCCACAGACTGGCTACAGTATGTGATCATGTGGTACACAGATTAGTCCTGTCCATTTAAAGAAGGTGCTCCTAAGGACAACTCGTTATGTGTATTAAAGACCCCTGTCTACAGAAACTTTCTTCCATTCAAACCTTGCTATCATGGGCAAGACCAAAGAGCTGTGAAAGGACGTCAGGGACAAGATTGTAGACCTGCACAAGGCTGAAATGGGCTACAAGACCATCAGCAAGAAGCTTGATGAGGAGACAACTGTTGGAGTGATTATTTGCAAATAGAAGAAATACAAAATAACCATCAAATCTCTCTCTGGAGCTCCACGCATGGGGTAAGGATGATCATGAGAAAAGTGAGGGATCAGCCCAGAACTACACAGGGAGGAGCTTGTGAATGATCTCAAGGCAGTTGGGACCACAGTCACTAAACAATCCACTGGTAACACAATACACCGCCATGAATTAAAATCCTGCAGCCTCAAGAAGGCACATGTACAGGCCCGTCTGAAGTTTGCCAGTGAAAATCTAAATGATTGAGGATTGGGAGAAAGTGTTCTGGTCAAATGACACAAAAAGTGAGCTCTTTGGCATTGACTCGCTGTGTTTGGCGGAAGGAAAATGCTGACTATGACGAACACCATCCCTACAGTCAAACACAGAAGTGGAAACATTATGCTTTGGGGCTGTTTCTCTGCTAAAGGTACAGGCGGACTTTACCATATTGAGGGGCCAATGGATGGGGCCATGTATTGTAAAATCTTGGATGAGAACCTTCTTCCCACAGCCGGAACACTGAAGATGGAGTGGGTCTTCCAGCATGACAATGACCCAAAACATACCGCCAAGGCAACAAAGGATTGGCTCAAGAAGCATCCTAATCCTACAGAAAATTTATGGAGGGAGCTGAAACTTTGAGTTGCCAAGCGACCACCAAGAAACCTTGTTTCGAGAAGATCTGTAAAGAGTGGACCCAGGTCCCTCCTGACATGTGCAAACCTGGCTACCAACAACAAGAAATGTCTTACCTCTGTGCTTGCCAACAAGGGGTTCTCCACCAAGTACGAAGTCATGTTTTGCTTGGGGATCAAATACTTATTTCTCTATCGTCCTTTGATAGACGCAGCTCTCAATGCTTCTTCACTATTGGGTTATGCGCCATCTACAGGAGTACACTAGGCAGTGAAAACTTTTCACTCAACACGCCTATAGGGGCTGTCCCTCACGACATAACCCCAGACACACTGTGCTCTCAAATCAGTTTTTTTGCTGCCTAGTTAAGGAGTAGGACCTAGGTTTCCCGCTGGGACTCCGGTCTTTGTTTTTATTTTTTAAGAATGTTTATCTTTACTCACTATCGCTAGTTAGTGTAAGGGGGATCCTCCTGGTGCACTACAAGTGACAGCCGGGCTGAGGTTTCGCACTGGATAATCTAGATCCTTACGGTCTCCCAGCCTGGCCAACAAGCATGAGCAGGTTGTGGTCCGGTGGATGGGGGACAAGCCTGCGAGCGGATGCCTCGCCGGGACGTGTCAACCTGGAACACCCTGAGTTGCAGCGTACCTCTTGTGGCTGGCAGCACCCCCACTCAGGGTGGGAGGCGAGCTGCTCCGGAGCGGAGACCTCTGAGGGGGAGATGTGGGCCCACTCATGGAGATAACAGGGCTGTGTTTCTCTAAGATCCCCCAGGCCTATCAGTACAGGCCCTGCCCTCCCAGCTCCCACTGTGGACGCTATAGTCGGCGTCTGGGGGGGGGGGGGGGGGTTAATGTCACCTTGTCCTGGGGGGTTCCTTTAGATGGATTTCCCTCGTGGACTCATGCCTGTGTCCTGACCGCATGTCAGTGCTGACGGCCGTCATTTTAAGTGTGGGCATAGGTGCTCTGTGTAAGGGCAGCAGCCATTTTCCCTAAGCTTCCTATACTTTACTATTGGCACCATTTTATTGTAGCCTGAGGCTATACAGGCAGTGTGCGGCCTCTAGTGGTGATATGTCACTTCCTGGCAGACGTTTTCATGCTGGAGATTACACTACAGAGCTGCTACAACTCAGAGGTGATAAAGTAAGGGGTTTTGTTCCTTTGGGTATTCCTCTGGCACACTTTTGCTCCTGCCAGCCTTTAAGGGGGACTCCGGATGCAGCGGTATAGCGGTGCGGACCGCGATCGCAATTTAAAGGAGCAGTGCACTCTTTTTTTCTAAAACTTGCAAAATGGAGTCCCAAGGTAAAAATTCCCCCTTAGACTTTATTACTGCGCATGCCGGACCTTCCGAATCGCAGTCTCATGTCTGTCTGCAGCTTCAAAAAATCTGGCGCCAAAGGTGGACTTTGATAAAACAAGTCGCTACCCAGCCACGGCCACTGCCTTCTCAGTTCTCTAATTCGGAGCCTGATAAGGTCGCCACTGATAATCCCATCCCTGAGGGATCCCTGTCCTCAGTCAGATGGTCAGGAGGATATGTCGTCCTCAGCTGCAGCGCGGGGACGTGCTAAGGTGGAAGCACTGATTTTTTTTTTTTCAGTCAGGGAAACATTGAAAATGGATGATGAGCCCACACAGTCAGGTCAGCTGGTGGTTTTTGGCTCCCGCAAAAGCCCAGAAGTCGGTCAGGTTCCCTTGTCCCGAGGACTTTCACGATATGGTGAATGAGCAATAGCGCATTGAGCTCGTGCTAGTGGTGCAAAAGCACTTTAAACACCGTTATCCCTTTGCTGACTCAATAAGTTGGATCACCCTGTTTCCAGAACATATCTACTGTGGTACCTGTGGAAGTCTCCCCGGTGTTTATGGACCTGGTGGACTGATGGGTGGAATCCTTTTCCCGCCACCTGTATTTGCTGGCGGGCTCGATACTTACTTCTGTATTCGCGTCTGCCCTTGTGTCTCAGACGGTTACAGAATGGGTTGCAGTGCTTAGGGGTAACTTGATCGCGGAGACAGTTCCCCCCCCCCCGGCTCTGATGAGCTCACGGACCAGATGGCCCAGGCCCTGGTGTACCTGTGTGCTGCGGCCCTGGATGCAGCTCCTCTGGTTGCCAGTGTCAGCGGTAGGGATTGCCATACTCCGATAGTGTGGCCGCGGAGCTGGTCGGTGGACCAGGCTTTTAAGGCCTTAACTGATCTCCCATTTTTGGGTGAACGCCTGTTTTGGGACTCCTTGGATGAGTTAAGGGCCTAACGGGGGGTAAGCGTTCTCTGCTACCCCAATCCTCAAAGGCAAGCCACCTCGCAGTAATAGGGGACCCTCTTTCACGGCTCTCAGGCAGTTTTTTTCGTGCCGCAAGGGCGCGTGCAAACGGTAAACCGTTCAGAGCCTCTGAAGGAAACGGGAAGGCTTGGTCGGGTAAGCCCAAGACTAGCAGGTCCGGTTTGGCGGACAAATCCTCTTCTAAATGAAGGGGCGTCTTCACCCAATTCTGGGTGTGGAGGGGGGGACGTCTGCGTCCCAAGAACCCTGGACGTCTCTGATTGGGACAAATGGGTTCACAAACTAATTTGTTCAGGGTACAAGATCGATTTTTGGTCTCACCCAGCAGACATGTTCTTTCCATCAAATCTCCGTCTGTCTCTGGATCGATTGAAGGACCTCAGGGAGGCAGTGCAGACTCTCCTTGCACGGGGAGTGATTTTGCCGGTTTCTCAGCATGAATGATTTCAAGGTTTTTATTAAAACCTGTTTGCAGTGCCCTGACAGGAGGGCAAGGTGCTTCCAATTCTGGACCTCAAATCACTGCACCCCTTTGTGCGGGCGCAGAAGTTTGGATGAAATCCATTCGGTCGGAGTTAGCATCTTTACATCAGGGGGACTTTCTGGACTCCATAGCTGTAAAGGATACGTATCTGCACATACCTATTTACGAGGGTCATCAGCGGTGTCTGTTTCGCGGTGGCGGAGGAGCACTTTTAATTTGTGGCATTACCCTTTGGTCTAGCTTCCACTCCCAGGATATTCACCAAGGTTTTGACCCCAGTGCTGGCTTGCTACGCAGAAAGGGGATTGCGAACCTCGGCTATCTGGACGAACTCCTGTTGAGGGCAAGCTCTCATGTCGACCTGTCGGGCGACCTGGCATTCACGGTTCAGACACTTCAGGAGTTCGGGTGGACCATCAACTTTCAGAAGTCTGCACTGACTCCGTCAGTGTTCCTGAACTACCTGGGCATGATCTTGGACTTCTCTCATGCGAGGGACTTTCTCCCAGAGGAAAAACTTCAGGCCTTGCAGGGCGAGATCGGTTGCTGATGGACAACGATCTCTCCTCCCTGCGGATGTGTATGAGGTTTTTGGGGCTGTTGGTGTCGACTTTCGAGGCGGTCCCATTTGCTCAATTTCACACAAGGCCGCTACAAACAGAGACCCGCAGTCCTTGGACAGAATATGTCTAAGACGTCTCTCGAGGTGAGAGCTCTCTTGGTGGCTTCTGTTGCCCGCTCTAGCCATGGCGGGTCCTTTCTGCCGCTGTTGTGGACATTGGTCACCACAGATGCCAGCCTGTCGGGCTGGGGTGGAGTACTGGATACCTCTTGTGTCCAGGGAACGTGGTTGCCGGAGGAATCCTCCTTACCAATACATGTCCTTGAGCGAAGGGCGATCAAACTCTGCCTGCTCTATTGGGCTACATGGCTTTCCGGTTCGGGTACAATCCGACAATGCCACAGCTGTGGCCTACATCAATCATCGGGGGCACCAGAGGGTCCGGGCGCCCAGGGAAGTGGCTGAGATCCTGATTTGGGCCAAGGCACATTTTCCGGCTCTCTCCACTGTTAATATCCCAGTCGTCATGTTCTGGATCAGGGGAATGGTCCCTGCATCCGGATGTTTTTAGTCTCCTGTGTGCCCGATGGGGGAACTCCGGAGGTGGATTTGTTTGCGTCTCATCGGAACAAAAAGGTAGAGCGGTTTGTGGCCCGGGCTCGAGACCCTCTGGCCGACGCCACAGACGCATTGGTGGTGTCTTGGAACCGATATCGGCTGATTTATGCCTTTCCTCCTAAACAGCTCTTGTCAAGGTTCCTCTGCAGGTTGGCGGTGGAACAGATTCCGGTAAATCTGGTGGCCCCAGACTGGCCTCGCTGGTCTTGGTACGCAGACCTGGTAAAGATGGTCGTCGAGCCTCCCTGGCGGCTGCCTCTGGGAGAGGATCTGCTGTCTCAAGGGCCGATCTTCCATCCTGCTTTACGGTCGCTGGCTTTAACGGCGTGGTGGTTTCTGTGATTCCTACCTTGTTGAGAGCTAGGAAGGCTACGTCCAGGAAGTTTTCTCATCGTACTTGGAAGATGTATATTGCCAGGTGTGAGTCAAGTTGCATCCTCGCTCGTTTTCGGTGGTGAGGGTCTTAGCCTTCTTGCAGAAGGGAGTTGAGCAACGCTTGGCTTTAGGTACAATTAAAGGTCGGGTGTCGGCCTTAGCCATTTACTTCCAACGTCCCCTGGTGTCTATTTCCTTAATCTGCACATTTATTCAAGGGGTGCGTCATCTGGCTCTGCCGAGGAGATCCCCTTTGCCGCCATTCTTTGTACTTTGGCAAACTTAAAAAATCTGCAGGGGATCAAACAATTTCCCCACTGTATTGTGTAGCACAAATGTCCTTTAAAACAAATAAATGGTTGCAAGTGGAGTGGTCTTCGCGTATTACCTGTGTCCTTGGGAGATGGAGATTTAGGTTAACTTTTGAAAATATTGGGAGATGGAGATTTAGGATAACTTTTGAAACTAGAAGCCAGCTCATGGTCAGCAGCAGTAGTTTCTCCACAACCACACACAATCATATTTTTGTGTGTGACATATTTATCATGGTAATCTGAACTACTTTTGCAGAAAATAGTCTTTCTCTTACGTCCTCGGACAGTCGCCGCCTCTTCATATTCGTCACAATGGGGTATTAGACTTTGCTCCGAAGGAGTAGCTAGGCAACAGAATATGTTAACATTAAAGCTTTTAACATATCCCACCCTCAAGGGGTGGTCCCCTCAGTCAATACCCTCCTACTTCCTGCAACCATATCTCAGTTTCAATGTCTAGCTTGTCAGGAGTAGCTGGTTCTCTCTGTGCTGGGGCTTTTTGCCCCAGCCTTTTCTTCTTTTTTTGATTTTTTGTTTGAGTTTTTTCTCTCTTTACTTAGCTGTTCTTTTTGTCAGCATTAGTTAGTTCTTCTGATGAAGAGGATCATGCGGGCTGGGTCTCTGGCTGATCCCCCTGGTCGCAGGTCGTGGGTCAGTGGCTTCCCAGCCTGCCATCGAGCGTTCAGCCAGGTAACGCTCCTGGCGCACTGAACGACCCATCCCTGTTCGGTGCAGGGATGATTGGTGAGGTGGCTACCTCACTGGACGCTGTGCGGTTTCTTAACCCCCATTTTGTGCGTCCTGAATGCGACTCTCCCTGCCTCATGTGCAGCGGCTTGTTCGCCTGTGCGGGTCCCCCACGCCATTGAGAGGTAAGTGTATCTATGTGGGGACCTGTCTGTCGGGGGGGGGTGTCAGTCTGGGACTGTGTAACCTGCCTCTGTTCACACTGTTTGTCTCCCTATCACTCTGCTGCATGCTGTGGGCTGCAGGGGGGGGGGGAGCTGTGTGACACTGTCTGTGTCAGCCTGTTGTTCAGTGTGAAGAGCTGTGTGCTGTGGGGCATGTTTTTTGGCATGTTGGGGCACGATACAGCGATCGCTGTGGTGATCTGCCATGTTTTTTTGCATGGATAGTGTTATCTGCATAACTGTATTGTAGGAGCGGCGGTTTCGGCGCCAAACGGCGCCATTTTGCCTGCGCTCGCTCCGGCCGCATGTTCTCCATGTAGGCGGCCATTTTCTTGTAGCCTCCCATAGGCTTTAATAGAGCGCCCTGGTTTCATCACTTCCTCTTCTCCTGGGTGCACCGATCGAGGCAGCAGCAGCGGCAGGGATCTCCTCAGGTTTTATCCTTCTGTTCTTCCTATATCCATTGCCTGTGTTCAGTTTATTGTCCCTGTGGGGGTCTCATTGTGCTTGTGTGTGGTGCGGTGGGCTGCGCTCGCCGCGCTTGTTAAAGGGGCAGTTAACCCTTTATTCTCCGGCATATTATATTGGGGCAATGGATTCTCAGGAGGGCAAATTTCCTGCCACCTTGGTGGAAAGCCAGGGGACTGCTGTTTCCCCCCCAGGGGGGGATTTGGCCGCTATAGTGGCTGGCCTTGCTGCTCAGGTGCAGATGCTGGTGGCTGCTCAATCTACTAAAAGACCCAGAGTTTTTTTCCTCTGATTCTGAGGGTGAAGGTGATGGGGCTGTTATGGCGGGGGTCTCCTTATCAGGGTCCCGTTCCTCCCTGGATCTCGTGGGGTCCGAGGTGGAGGCTGAAGTTGAGGGGGTTGATAATTCTCCCCCTGGCTCACCTGAAGAGCTTGCAATCATGGATGAATTGATTGCTTCCATAAAACAAACGCTGCGTTTGCAGGATGAAGTGTGTCCTCCCGCTGCCTTGGCTTATGGGACGCAGAGAAAACGCAGGACACCGCAGGTTTTTCCCTGCAATGATGATTTTCAGCGCGCTGTTAAGGAACAATGGCGCCACTTAAGCAAACCTTTTGCTGTGCCATGTAGGTTCAAGCTGCGTTAAACCTTTTTCGCCTTCCACTGATGAACGGTGGTGTGTGCCACCCCCGGTGGATCACGCAATTGCGGTTTTAAACAAATCCACTGCGATTCCTGCAGAGGATACCCCGGTGTTCCGTGATGCCACGGATAGGAGAATGGAGTCTCTTGCCCGTCATACTTATTCTGTTACGGGTTCGATGCTTAAAGCTCTGTTTGCCTCTCTTATGGCGGCCCAGGCTGTCGCAAGTTGGACGCAGATGCTTAGGCACGTCCTAGTGGCTGATTCGGCCTCGCCGGCGACCCTGGATATGGTGGATCAAATCCATCAGGGTGTCATGTATCTGTGTGATGCGGACTTGGACTTAGTCCCGTTGGCTGCATGTGTACAGAGCGTGGCGGTGTTGTCTCGCCGCCTGGTTTGATTGAAGTGTTGGTCGGTGGACCAATCTTCGCGTAAAACCTTAGCCAATCTGCCTTATGATGGGTCTCGCCTTTTTGGGGAATCCTTGGATGCGTTGATTAAGGGGATCACCGGAGGTAAGAGCACTCTCTTGCCCCATTTCCCCAAGGCTAAGGGGGCTCCTGGGAAGAAGCATGCTAATTTTCGGCCTCCTCAGGGGTCTTTTCGTGCCTTTCGGTCGCACTACAAGGGCAAACCGTTCAAGGGACAAGGCTCTCAAAAGAAGCCCTGGTCTGGTAAACAGAAGTCCGGTCAGTCCGGACCCGCTGCCCATAACAGTGCGGCCTGAAGGGGCGCCCTCACCCAGTTTTGGGGTGGGGGACGCTTGCTCGGTTTTCTTCAACCCCGGTTGGCCCGCGTGCGGGACCGGTGGGTTCAGGAAATCGTTCGATCTGGTTACAAGATCGAGTTTCTCTCTCGGCCGGAGAGCAGATTCTTTCCCTCAAATCTTCAACTGTCTCCAGAGCGTTTACGGGATCTGCACCTGGCGGTGCGGGACCTGAGGGCTCAGGGAGTAGTGGTTCCGGTGCCTCATCGGGACAGATTTCGGGGGTTTTATTCCAATCTGTTCACCGTGCCCAGGAAGGAGGGCAAGGTTCGTCCAATTCTGGACTTGAAGGCTCTGAACCGCTTTGTGCGGGTTCGCAAGTTCCTCATGGAATCCCTGCGGTCGGTGGTGGCTGCCCTGGTTCCGGGAGAATTCATGGCCTCCATCGATTTGAAGGATGCGTACCTTCACATCCCGATTTTTCGAGGGTCACCAGAGGTACCTTCGATTCGCCATTGCGGAGGATCATTACCAGTTCGTGGCGTTACCTTTTGGTCTCGGCTCCACGGGTTTTCACCAAGGTGCTTGCACCGGTTCTGGCCTTGTTGAGAGCCCAGGGCATCTCTGTCCTGGGGTATCTGGACGACATTCTGGTTCGGTCTGCGTCCAGCCAGGTTCTGGAAAAGGACCTGTCTGTCACGATGCAAACTCTGCAGGAGTTTGGTTGGACGATAAATTTTCCAAAGTCGACGCTGAGACCGTCAGTTCGTCTTCCCTACCTGGGAATGATCCTGGACTCGGTCCAGGCGAAGGTCTTCCTGCCGGAAGACAAACTCAGAACTCTTCAGGAGGAAGTCAGGTCCCTCAGGGACGTTCCACACTCGTCTCTGCGGGCTTGCATGAGATGTCTGGGATTGATGGTCTCGGCCTTCGAGGCGATTCCCTTCGCCCAGTTTCACACGCGGGGTCTCCAAGCGGAGATCCTGTCGAGGTGGGACGGGCGACCTCAATCTCTGGATCTTCGAATCTCGTTGAGCCATCGCACCAGAAGGGATCTTCTGTGGTGGCTCCAGTCCCCGATGGTATCGGGGGGCAAGTCTTTTCGTCCTATCTCGTGGACGGTGATCACCACGGATGCCAGTCTGTTGGGCTGGGGTGGTGTTCTGGGTGTTCTGTCCGCCCAGGGAACTTGGTCGGAGGGGGGAGTCCTCCCTTCCGATCAACATTCTGGAATTGCATGCGATTAAATCTCTGCCTTCATCGTTGGACGGACCGGCTGCAGGGCTGTCCGGGTGCAGACGGACAATGCCACGGCGGTGGCCTACATCAACCACCAAGGGGGCACCAGGAGTGCCCGAGCGGCTCGGGAAGTGGCCGACATTCTGTCTTGGGCCGAGACTCATGTCCCGGCGATAACGGCGGTTCACATTCCGGGGGTGGAGAACTGGCAGGCGGACTATCTGAGTCGCCAGACCCTGGATCAGGGGGAATGGTCTTTCCACCCGGCTGTCTTCCGGATGTTGTGTGCGAAGTGGGGTCTTCCAGATGTGGACCTGTTCGCGTCTCGTCTCAACAACAAGGTGAGAAGGTTCGTAGCAAGGACGCGCGACCCTCGGGCAGATGCGTCGGACGCGTTAGTGGCCCCGTGGCATCAGTACAAGCTGATGTATGCGTTTCCACCGATTCAGTTGCTGTCCAGGTTCCTTCGCAGGTTACACTCGGAACGCAGCACGGTGATTCTTGTGGCGCCGGATTGGTCTCGCCGGTCCTGGTATGCAGACCTCGTGAATCTGGCGGTCGACGCCCCGTGGCGTCTACCTCTTCGAGACGATCTCCTGTCTCAAGGGCCGATCTACCATCCTGCTTTACAGTCGCTGGCTTTGACGGCCTGGCTGTTGAGACCGAGGTCCTGAAGGAGAGGGGTCTCTCCCCTGAGGTCGTTCATACCTTGGTCAACGCGAGGAAGTCTTCCTCGGGGAAGGTTTACTACCGTACTTGGAAGGCCTATTTTGCCTGGTGTGAGTCCAGGGGGTTTTCACCCCGCACGTACTCGGTTACTCGAGTGTTGTCCTTCCTTCAAACAGGTGTCGATCAGCGTTTGGCGCTGGCTACGATCAAGGGTCAGGTGTCTGCGCTGGCCGTTCTTTTTCAACATCCCGTGGCTTCCAACTCTTTGGTTGGCACTTTTGTTCAGGGAGTGCGGCATCTGGTACCTCCTAGGAGGGATCCTCTGCTCCCTTGGGACTTGAATCTCGTTCTATCTGTGTTACAACGTGCTCCTTTTGAACAGATCAGGGAGATCTCGTTGTCTATGTTGTCCAAAAAGGTCGCCTTTTTGGTTGCGATCACTTCGGCTCGCAGAGTGTCGGAGCTGGCGGCTTTGTCCTGCAAGTCTCCGTATCTGGTTATTCACTTGGATAAGGTGGTCTTGCGACCTAATCCTTCCTTCTTTTCTTCCGAAGCGAGTTTCGGAATTCCATCTCAATGAGGATATTGTCTTGCCTTCGCTGTGCGCGAAGCCTAAACATCCGAAAGAGGTGAGGTTGCATTCTTTGGATGTTGTTCGGGCGATTAGGGTTTACCTTAAATCGACTGAGTCCTTTCGAAAGACGGATTCTTTGTTCTTCCAGAGGGTCCTCGGAAGGGCATGGCGGCGTCGGCCTCTACCATCGCCAAATGGATCAGGCAGACCATTGAACAGGCATATGCCTTGCAGGGGAAAGTTCCCCCTATGCCTGTGAAGGCGCACTCTACTAGATCTCTGAGTACGTCTTGGGCCTGTCGTCATGGGGCTTCTGTGGCCCAGGTGTGTAAGGCGGCGACCTGGTCGACCGTACACACTTTCACAAAATTCTACAAGGTAGATGTTCAGGCATCGGCGGATGCTTCCTTTTGGCCGCAAGGTTCTTAGTGCGGCAGTTCCCTAGGGTCCCTTGTTGGGACCCCTGGCTGTTGGGATACGTTTTTATCCCCTGGTTCTTTGTTTTTCCTGGGTTGTTGCTCCTGTTGAGCAAGTTTTTTTTCCTGTTGCCCAGCTGGTTTCCTTCCTTTGGTAAGGTTCCTTTCTTTGATGTGGAGACTGCGTTGCCTTACGGCGCGGATGCGTTTCCCACCCCTCATGTTTGCACTGCTTTGGGACGTCCCCATTGTGACGAATATGAAGAGGCAGTGACTGTCGGAGGACGTAAGAGAAAACTGAATTTTTGTAAAATCTTACCTGTAAAATTCCTTTCTCTGAGTCCTCCGACAGTCGCCGCCCCTCTTTTGGGGTTTGGTTGTATACTCTACTGCTATTCCACTGAAACTGAGATATGGTTGCAGGAAGTAGGAGGGTATTGACTGAGGGGACCACCCCTTGAGGGTGGGATATGTTAAAAGCTTTGTTAACATATTCTGTTGCCTAGCTACTCCTTCGGAGCAAAGTCTAATACCCCATTGTGACGAATATGAAGAGGCGGCGACTGTCGGAGGACTCAGAGAAAGGAATTTTACAGGTAAGATTTTACAAAAATTCAGTTTTTTACAAAGCTCAGTAGCTCAATAAGGCAAACCTAAGCCAAAGAAGTCAGAAGAACGACTCATGCCCCCCCCCCTTTGCACATAACCATGTTGACTTTCAGTAAGAGTGTGAGAAAAACCTGGAATGCTTTGACAGTGTCATGGGTGCATCTTGTATTTGTATTATAAAGACTTCTTTGATCAAGGGACAAATCGGTGTCAATTTCTTCTTTGCACATTTAAAGTGGTAAGTCCTAAATCTAAAATGTTATGTATTGCGATTTTAAAATTTTTAAGCCTCATACACACAGAGCGTTAGAAGAAAAGAGCTGCAAAGCCACTACCAACGCCAAGAAAAAGCAGCTGTAAAAACATGCTTTTAGTAGCTTTTCCATTGGTGTTAATGCGCGTTTAGCCGCATTTGCTTTTAGCAGTGTTTCTCTGCCTCTATTCAAAATCAATGGTTGCCTATGAGAGTCGTCTTTGATCTGACTTTCAGCCCATTGATTTGAATGAACGTTGCTTTAAAGTCGGATCATGATGCTCAGACTTGTGGTGCGACTTGTGCTCTGAGAATCTTAAAGGGGCAACCCCCCCCCCCTAAAAAAGGGCGTGCCCCCCCTCCCAAAAAAAAAAATCAATACCAGACCCTTATCTGAGCACGCAGCAGGGCAGGAAAGAGGAGGGGACGCCTAAAGCGCTGAACTGATTAAATCCTGTCTTTTCACATTTAGACCCCGTTCAGACAGGGGCGACACGACTTGGTGGGGGCGACCTGTGAAGTCGCGGTGCACAGCGTGCACCGCGACCTCGGCGCGACTTGCACGGACTTCATATCATTGAATTCAATGCAAGTCGCCTCCAGGTTGCCCCAAAGTAGTACAGGACCCTTTTTCTAAGTCGGAGCGACTTGTGTCGCTCCTATTAGAACGGGTCCTGTACTATTCAATGGCGAGCAACCCACCGTGACTTGTCAGGCGACCAAGTCGCCCGACAAGTCGCGCTAGTGTGAATGGACCCTTATAAAAAGTCCACTTTAACCACCTGCTGACCGCTCACTGAGCTGGTACTGCGGCAAAGTGGCTCGATATCGTCCAGCGACGTAGACCTACGTCACTGGACTCCTCCCCTTGTGGGCGGCACCGCCAGAGGCTCGCTCCCGCTGTATTCAGTCACAGCGGGAGTCAGGCCAGGGGAGGCCGCTCTCACCGCCGCTCTTCCCCGATCGTCGGGGATCAAGTGTGGAGATCCGCCCGCTTGCGTAAACAAAGCGGGCGGATCTCCTAAGTGACAGTGACGGATTGCAGGATTCAGCATAGCTGAACCTGCGATCTGTGCCTGTGTCACACAGTCCCCTCCCCCAAATACGTTAGTAAGCACCAGGCATACATTAACCCCTTGATCACCAATAAAAGTTAACCCCTTCCATGCCAGTGTCATTTTTACAGCAACCGTGCATATTTATAGCACTGATTACTGTAGTAATGTCACTGGTACCCCCAAAAGTGTCAAATGTCAGTCAAGGGTCCGATCTGTCCGCCGCAATATCGCAGTCCCGCAAAAAAAATCACAGATCACCGCCATTACTAGTTTAAAAAAAAAAAAAACAATAAAAATGACAAATTTCCCGTAGTTGGTAGCTGCGATAACTTTTGCGCAAACCAATCAAAATACGCTTATTGCAATTTTTTTTACCAAAAATATGTAGCAGAAAACAAATTGGCCTAAAGTGTTAAAAATTTTTGATATATTTTTTGGGGGGGGAATTTCATATAAAAAAATGTTAATTTTTTCAAAATTGTCGCTCTTTTTTTGTATATAGCGCAAAAAATTCAAGTTAAACTTACCGGTTACTTGTTTTCCAATAGTCTTTCAGGACAGCACCTTAGAAAGATGGCTCCTCCCTCTCATCAACAGGAAACACCCATCCACCAGATTTTAAAAGGAGGCTTCTCCCACCATTCACCAGTTTGTAGAAGAGTACCTCCGGCCCATGCTGGAACACAAACAGATATGGTTAATCACAGCAAAAAAATGTATACAATAGGGCGGTACTCCTGCTGTCCTGAAAGGCTATTGGAAAACAAGTTACCGGTAAGTTAACTTGAATTTTCCCTAAAACGTCTTTCAGGACAGCACCTTAGAGAGGATTATCGAGACTTAATTTAGGGAGGGACCACAGCCTGAAGGACCTTTCTGCCAAAAGCCTGATCCTCAGCTGCCAAAAGGTCCAACCTATAGTGTCGTGCAAACATAAAGTAACTTGACCACGTAGCCGCTTTGCAGATTTGATCTGGAGTGGCACCAGCTTTCTCTGCCCATGTAGTGGCTAGCGCTCTAGTAGAGTGAGCTCTAATCCCCTGCGGGGGAGACAATTTCATTTGGGAGTAAGCCTCTAAAATAGCGGATCTAAGCCATCTGGCTATTGATCCCTTTGATGCCTGGCGACCTTTTTTGTTGCCAGAAAAAACAAAAAGAGAATTTGAGGATCTAAACTCTTTAGTAACCTCTAAGTAGTATATAAGAACTCTTCTTACATCTAGATAGTGAAAACTTCTTTCCTTATCTCCTGATGGATTAGGACAGAAGGTCGGTAATACAATTTCTTGTGATCGGTTTCTCGTTGAAGCTACTTTTGGGAGAAACCCAGGATCCGTCTTGAGAATTATCCTGTCTGGATATATGGACAAAAAGGGTTCAATAACCGATAAAGCATGCAGTTCACTAATTCTTCTTGCTGATGTTATTGCCACCAAGAAAGCAGTCTTGAGGGAAAGGTTTCTTAGTGTAATTGTTTCTAGTGGTTCAAAAGGTTCCTTCGTAAAGGCCTGAAGGACCACTGACAAGTCCCATTTGGGAAAACTCTTGATAGGTGCTGGTCTGGAGCGGGTGAGGGCCCTGAAGAATCTGATGATCAGAGATTCTGAGGAAATGGGCTTTTCTAGGAATACTCCTAAAGCTGGTACTTACTGCCAAACCCTTTACTGCACCCTCCTGTAGGAACTCCAAAATTGAAACTATACTGTCCAATTTTTGATCTTTTGATTCACACCAGATATAAGTTTTCCAAACCTTTGCATATATATCCCTTGTGACTTTTTTCCTACTGGAAAGTAGAGTAGCAATCACTGCATCTGAAAGTCTTTTCCTTTTCAGCAGTTGCTCCTCAGATACCAGGCGGTGAGCTTTAGCTTTTCCACTTCTGGATGATAGACTGGACCTTGAAGCAGTAAGTCCTGACGAAGAGGAAGCTGAAAGGCAGGTTTGGCTGTCAGTTGAAGGACAGTTGAAAACCAGACCCTTTTGGGCCAATATGGAGTGATCAGGATCACTGAGGCTCTTTCCGTTTGGATTTTTCTCAACACCAGCGGAATAAGTTGGAAGGGGGGGGGGAGGCATACCCCAAACTGAACTTCCAGGGCTGTGCTAGAGAATCCACCCCCAGAGAGTTGTCGTTTCTGTGGAGTGAAGTAAAGTGGAAGCTTTGCGTTTTCCTTTGTTGCAAACGGATCCACTTCTGGTCTTCCCCAAGTCTTGATTATCAACATAAAGACTTCTGGATTTAGGCTCCACTCCGCTTCTCAGATCTTCTGCCTGCTTAAGTAATCCGCCACATTGTTTAGTGTACCTTTTTAGGTGGATTGCTGACAAGGAAAGCAACCGACTTTCTGCCCACTGCAGAATTTCTGTTGCCAAAAGCTGTAGGGTTTTGCTTCTTGTGCCCCCTTGCTTGTTTAGATATGCCACTGTAGTGGCATTGTCTGAAAGGACTTGTACATGAGTCCCCTGAAGGTTTTGAGCGAAGGCAGCTAGAGCCAGGCCGACTGCTTTCAACTCCTTCCAATTCGAGGATTTCGTTGTCTCGATCTGAGACCAAATCCCCTGTGCCAGGGTTTGGTTCCAGTGGGCTCCCCACCCCCATCTGCTGGCATCCGTTGTTAATCTTTGGTCTGTCGGGAAGGCCCAGGCCAGTCCCTGCGACAAGGTTATTTGGTTCCTCCACCACCAGAGGGATCTCTTGACCTTGGTGGGGATCTTTACCTTTAAATCCAAAGTCTCTGGATTGTGATCCCAGATTCTGAGGAGAAAGTATTGTAGTGGTCGAAAATGAAGCCTTGCCCATTGGATGGCTGGTATAGATGCAGTCAGGTTCCCTAGAACTGATATGATCTCTCTGACCACCACTGATTTGTTTGTAGCTTGGCTACCATATTTTGGATCTTGACCTGTTTGACTTCTGGTAAGAAGATTCTTTGTTCCACAGATGATATCTGAAAACCTAGGAACTGAACCCGCTGAGCCGGTGTGAGATTTGATTTCTGGACATTCACTATCCAGCCCAGAGACTCTAGATGACCTCTTGCTTTGTGCAGGTCCTCTTGAAGCTTTTCTTTGGAAGGGGCAAAGAAAGGTAGGTCGTCAAAGTATGGTACCACAGAGATTCCCCTGAAGGCGGAGGGGCGCTAGACACTCTGCCATCACTTTCGTAAAAATACGAGGGGCAGATGATAGGCCGAAAGGAAGGGCTTTGAATTGAATGTGAAGCATTTCCTTTCCTAGATTTACCGCCAGCCTTAGGAATCTCTGCGAATGAGGGGCTATAGGGATATGCAGGTAGGCATCCCTTAAGTCTATTGATGCCATAAAGCATCCTTTTGTTAACAGGGTTCTGACTGTAAGAATTGAGTCCATCCGAAAATTCTTGTACAGAACTGACCTGTTTAGTGGTTTTAAATTTAGGATAAGACGGAAATCCGATTTTCTTCTTTATCAAAAATATGTGGGAATAAAATCCCTGATGTTGTTCCTTCACTGGTACTGGACAGACAACTCCCTGTCGTCTCAGGTCCTTTAGTAGGTCCATCATAGCCAGGGCTTTTGCTGCATCTCTTGGGAGGTTTGTGACAAAGAACCTTTCGGGCGGTGTCTCCGAAAACTCTATTTTGTAGCCTTGGGACAGCATATCTAGAATAAACTGGCTTTCTGTGATGGCTGCCCAATAGGGGAGGAATTCCCTCAATTTTCCTCCCACCGGCAATGTCTTGTCATTGCGTTTTATTGGTTGACGCAGGAGGATGGAAGAGAACACCTTTTCCTTTGGATCTTTGTGTTGACCAATTTTTCCTCTTCTCTTGGGGTCTGCTATCCTGCTGAGCTTTTTGAGGTCGAAAAAACTTTTTAATTGGCTGTTTTTTCTTAATAGGAAAAAACCTCTTTTTGTCCGCTGTTCTATCTAGAACAGAGTGCAACTCAGGACCAAATAGGAGATCCCCTTGGAATGGGATTCCACACAGCTTGTTCTTAGAAGTTGCATCTCCAGGCCATGTTTTTAACCAAAGAGCTCTTCTGGCGGAGTTGGTTAATGCTGCAGACCTTGTCGTCATCTTCACTGACTCTGCTGAAGCATCTGCAATGAATGCTATAGCCGTGGAGAGAGGGGAAAAATAATTCAAAATTTCTTGCTTAGGGGAATCTGCCGTAATGTGTGCCTTTAACTGGCTAAGCCAGAACTCCAGAATCCTGAAAACACAGGTAACTGCCATGGCAGGCTTAAGATTCCCCATGATGGATTGCCAGGATCTCTTAAGTTGCTGGTCCATCTTCTTATCCATGGGATACTTCAGGACTCCCATGTCTTCAAATGCTAGGTCAGTTGACCTAGAAACCTGGGAGAAGGCTGCATCAATCTTCGGCACCTTGTTCCAGGGGGCTCCTGGGTCCTCATTAAAGGGAAACCGTTTTTTAAAGGCTTTAGGGAAGAAGGTTTTTCTCTCTGGATCAGCCCACTCATTTTTGATAGCATCTGAGATGGTCTGATGCACTGGAAAGGTACGACCCTTAGGCTCGTCCAGGCCTGCATACATTTTATCATGCAGGGATAATTCCTTCTTATCTTCCTCTATACCCAGGGTGATATAAACTGCCTTTAAGAGACCACCTGTTCCAAGGACAGTTTATATTTAGAGGGCCTATTTTGTGCCCCTTCCTCCTCTTCTTCCTCTGAATCCTCTTTGGAATATGAGGGGGAAGGTGTCCTTGGGTGGGAGGACCTTCTGTTTCCACCGAAGGAACCAATTGTGAACCCTGAGAAGAATGTGAGGCTGATGGCTGACTCAGGGCAGGATCCTGCAGGGATGACCGAAAAGGATTAAATGGTAGCATCCAGTTCCTTTCTCACAGATGCGACCAAATCGCCACATACTGTAGATGCTTCTTCTTTGACTAAGGCATCAATACATCCCTGGCAAAGTGTCTTTTTCCAGAGTTCAGACAACTTTGTCTTGCATGAGGGGCATTTCCTCTTGACAACTGTTTCAGAGCTTCTAGCCTGAAAACCATGAAAGAAAAAGCATACACATTCTTTCTAAAGAGTCAGCCTGATTCTGAGGGCCACCTAGGTGCACAGGAAGACATTTAAGGAAAGCCCCATGTGCCCTGACAGGCCCCCAGCCACCGGGGGGATAGATAAAAGGGATGGAGAGAGACCCCACAGTAAGATAGGCAATAAGAGTTACCCCTTACCTGGGCCTTACTGGTGCCTGTGCCTGTCCCACTCGCTGTAGAAGCTGTATCCATTTTGCTTGGCAGCGGTATCACCGTGGCTTTCGGTACCGGTTCCGGAGACCAAAGGCGCACCTGCACTGGACCGGAACCGGAATAGGCACCAGCTTGCTCCTCCCCTCTTCCTCTGCGCTGGCGGAAATGACGCCACGCGCCCCCTGCCGAACACCACCCCTCCCGGAAACCTCACTTCCGGCCGGACGAGCGTCACTCTATCCGGGAAAGTGGCGGCAAATTCAAAAAGTAGCGGTGGGTAAGAAAAAGTACTGACCACCAGCCTGAAATGCCATCCAGGGGTTGCGCTCTGCGGGGTCCTGACTCAGCCTTGAGCACTGAAGGGGAAGAAGGAGCCCATGCACTGCAGTCGGTCGCGTGAATGGGAGGAAGCAAAGTCTCCAATATAGGGTAAGGTGGACGTAGGAAGCTCGGTCTCTCAGGATAGCACCTTAAGAGCCCAGCTCCCCACACAGGTGTTCCTTGGCCGGAGGAAACACAAAAACTGGTGAATGGTGGGAGAAGCCTCCTTTTTAAAATCTGGTGGATGGGTGTTTCCTGTTGATGAGAGGGATCAGCCATCTCTCTAAGGTGCTGTCCTGAAAGACGTTTTAGGGAAAGTAAAAATCGCACAGGTGATCAAATACCACCAAAAGAAAGCTCTATTTGTGGGGAAAAAAGGACATACATTTAATTTGGGTACAGCATTGCACGACCGCGCAATTGTCCATTAAAGTAACGCAGTGCCGAATCACAAAATATGGCCTGGTCAGGAATGGGGTAAAATCTTCCGGTCTTAAAGCGGTTAAAAATACGCTCATTGAGAATTTTTTTGTCAGACATGTAGCTAAATACGTTTTGGGCTAAATATATGACAAAAATTGAATATATTGGATATTTTTTAACTGTCAAAGTAGAAAAATATTGTTTTTTTATTATCGCAAAAAATGAAAAGCGCAGAGGTGATCAAATACCACCAAAAGAAAGCTATGTTTGTGGGAAAAAACGACGTAAATTTCGTTTGGGTACGGCGTTGCATGACCGCGCAATTGTCAGTCGCACAGTGCCGAATCGCAATAAGTGGCCTGGACGTACAGCAGGAAAATCCTCCGGTGGTTAAGCAGTTAACATCACGTTTTTTTTTTTTTTTAACTAAAAGATATAGATACTAACATTGAAGCTAAACTCCAGCTAATACTTTAGAAGTAGTTACAGCAAATTTTGTTTTTTTTCTTCTTCTTCTTCTGGGATAATGTATTTACATTAATAAATAATAGCTGGTCATTGTAAGCACCCCCATCAGTGTTAAGTTGTTTTTCCTAAAACCTCTAACACTTTTGCTGGACAGTTATGCCTTGCTGACTGGCTCACCTGGAGAAATGCAAGGGGAAAAAAGCCTAGAAAAAGGGAACTGATGCAGCCACCAAATCTAATAATTGGTATGCTGCAATAGAATACATTTCTGTTTTTGGGTTTAATACCACTTTATTTCCAGCGCACAGACTCTAAATGTAGTGAGCCACATCACTTGTACTTTCCCCTGTAGATGTAACCACATGTCCATGTATTGAGCAACTGCACACAGAATAATGAATTCTGAGGCAAGGAAAACTTGAATGTTAGTGCTGCACATAAGGAGGGCAATATGGACAATGAGCATTCATCTCAATGGTGCTTTCTGATATTGAAATTTTAAAAAAGGTTGCTGCAGGATGACCAGTTGGCAAGGCAGCCTACCTCATTGATGATATAAAGAATCAAGACCATGTGCCTGTTAGGCATATTCATTAGTTGACTTCCAATAATACAGCCCCCAGTTCTAGTACTATAATGCTTAATGACATGCCACAGGCAACACTGGTTATGTGTGAGGGATGAGGGTTGCTTCGCCTCAGACACCTGTTACATAATTTAGAGGGCATGCTGTCTCCCTGGATGGTGGTCAGGCAAACATACAATTAACTAAAGAACCTCTTTAATGTATTTTCTGATATTTCGTATTATCTTTCAGATTTCCACAGTACACGACAGCTTGGCTCTAAAAATATGCAACGAGATACTGAAAGATCCTACATCTCCAGATGTTCGCATATATGCAAAATCTTTGTGCTCCCTTGAACTGTCGAAAGAGTTTGCAACAGAGCTGCTGCCAGTTTTGGACATTGCTCTAGAGGTAATGGTTATGGGAAGGAACTTTATTTTGCCTAATGTCTGTTTTTCAATTTGGATATGCTAAAGGTCCGGTTACAGTGTTTCTATTGTCAAACTTCACTGTCACACTCCAAATTCGAAACTATTTATTTTAGAGCACTTAACGTAATATAATTATTTGTATATGTAAACAAATAAAACAACCCATCCAGTTTAAAGCTGTACCTGGGATGTATGACATAATTTGCCTAGGCAAGAAACAAGGAAGTAACTAAAGACATGTAAAAAACTGTTTAAAACAAATAAATATGGTATACTTTCCTATCTATTTGCTAATGCTAGCACCATGAGAGTTAAAAATAGTCAATGTTGATTGAGAGAGTGAAGTTCCACTCTAATGCATTCTATGCATTAAGGTAAAAAATATTCTGGGTGCAGTTCCCTTATACTTGAGCCTGATCTCGATCCACCGATGTCCATAAGAGCAGCGGCTCTCCTGGGTCTTGCTGCTGTCGATCACAATTAGTGAGCCAATAAGGAGAGGGCGGGACTGACACTCGCTGTGTGTGAAAATGGACAAACACAGCATGGTTTTGGAGCCCCCATAGCAAGAGACTTGATAATTGGGGTACTCAGCAGGATAAAGGGGCCAGGAGTGCCAGCATGGGACCCAAGAATCGGGGCTTCTCTGTGCCAAACCATTGCAGTACGTGTTTTTTTATTTGAATTCTTTCCTTTAGAAGCAATGTAATATATATGCAAAAATCTTTGTTATGCATTAAAGTATAACTAAAGGCAAACCTTTTTTCTCCATTTTCGAGAGAGTAAGGGAGGGGTTATAACCCCTGTCAGTTTTTGCAATCTGTGTACAATTGGAGATTTCTCTTTACTCCCTGCCCCATAGCCAAAACAGGAAGTGAAAGGTAATCTCTTCAAAGTGATGGAATTTCAAGGTGTCTCCAGAACTTGTCCCCATTAAAAGTTGAGCTTTTAGTTATACTTTTAACAGGACAGACTAGGACAAAAAAGTTGACGAGAAAGCTGTTTGGTAGGCAAGACCTAGCTACTACTGATCCTTTTTACTTACCATTTTTACTTAAGCTATCCTTATCATGTATTTTATTACCGGCTGAATTTTAATTTTCTCTTTCGTTCACTGATAGACACAGCTTCATGTCTTCTAGACCATTGGGCTTATGCTGCTCTCTCTTCAGGCGTAGGACTAGACGGAAACAACTTTGACTACACCCCTGAGGCAGCCCCAGGGGATATACCATCACTTCCTGCTATAGGACTTCAGTTTTTTCTGCCTAGTCAGGAGTAAGGACCTGGCTCTCTGCTAGGATCTGCGGTCCTAACTATTTTTTCCTTTTTTTAAATGGAATTTTTTCCTTTTTTTTTTTCTCTTTTTTTATTATTTTTGTTCCGGTTATGAACTACAATCAACCTGTTCCTGTGGGAACTACAATCAGCAGCTGGACTGGGCGGCGCACTGGATATCCTAGATCCTTATGGTCTTCCCAGTCTGGCCTGCTAGCACGACCCAACTATTAACTCCGCACAAGGTTGGCCGCGACATAGCCCGACTGGACGGGGGCTGGCCAGCGAGTAAAACCATGCAAGGTCACATAGCCCTGTTCATGACCGCAGTCACGATCAGAGTCGCAGCGTACCTCGGGCCACCGCACCCCCATTCCAAGATGATGCGGTGGACTGCTGGGAGTAGTGGCCACCTGATGCCATGGTGTGGTGAGTAGTGTCCCCCTTCCTTTCTTTTAGAATTGCTGGGGTGGTCGCGGGCTCTCCCTGGGGATGGAAGGTCCCCCTACTGTTTCCGCCCTCCCCTCACTGTTTTTCCCCCGCGTCGGTCGCCCTAACATGCCCCCTGTCCCCCCCCCTCACATGCCCCCTGTCTCCCCCCCTCACATGCCCCCTGTCTCCCCCTCTTAGCCCCCTTTTGGGGAGCATGGGTGTATTTTTGGGTGGTGGGGCTTTACTGGTGTTGAGCCGGAGAGCGATGGGTGGGTATCGATTTTGGCCCCTCCTTTGGGTGTGTCTGCACCTTGGTGCTGCGGGGGAGGGGGTTTCCTCCTGTTGGATGCTTTGTTCCCTGGGGTCCTGGGTCCAGTGCAGTGTTACCATTTTGCTGTGGATGCTGTTTCCCGTTTTCGGTGGCCATGTTTGTGTAGTCCTGCAGCCATGTTTTTGCTTTCCCATTGCAAATAGTAGCGGTCATTTTCTTGTAGTCAGAGTGTGGTGATGTGCTGTGGGGGCCTCTAGTGTCAGTCTTCCTTTTTCATTGCAGTGTGGCAGGCTGTTTGTCGCTCTCCAGCTCTGGGATGGTGGGTCTCCCCTGTGGGTATACAATCTTTCCTCTGCTATACAGCACCGCGGATGCGCTGATTCTTGTGGCGCTCAAGCTGTGTATTGGGGGGGGGGGGGGGGGGGTCTTTTTAAAAAAAAAAAAAAGCGTTTTTTTTTTTTTTTTTCTCTTGTGCACAGCTCCGATTAACCATGGAGCCCCTGCAGTGTGTATCACCACCTGATCCACTCCTTGAAGCTGCGAGACCCACTGGGTCTCAGTCTGCCCTGGTGGCCATGATGGCAACCCTGCAGTCACTTGTCTCTTAAGGTAGATAAGGCCCTGCAAAGGTGACCTAGCAAGAAGCATCCCCTGCCTTCACCTGTATTCTCTGCCTCCTCAGAGTCTGGGGTGGATTTGGCCGCCGTGGACGAGAGTCATCCTACTGGGTCTGCGTCCACACACGCTGAGTGCTCCTCCTCCGCAGCCGCGCATGAAAAGGCGCCGATGGAAACCTTAATTGTCAGTGCGGGGAAACCTTAAGGTTGGAGGACTCAGCTAATGCTGAGTTGGCGACGCCGGTGCAGTTTGGCACCCGCAAATCTTCCAAGGTGACAAATGTGTTCCCCTTTTCTGCCTATTTTGACGAGATTGTCAGGTCTTGCCTCATCTCCTCGGGTGTTCACAAAGGTTTTGGCCCCAGTGCGTGCCTTGCTACGTCAGAAGGGGTTCGTGGTACTGGGTTACCTGGACGATCTGCGTCTGCGTGCAGTCTTCTTTTGCACTGGAAGCCGTCTTGGGGCATTACTGTGCGAACTCTACAGGAGTTCGGATGGACACTGAATTTTCAGAAATCGGCTTTGACTTAGTCGCCCAAACTGGACTACTTGGGTCTGATGCTGGTCTCCGCATCAGCCTGGGTGTTTCTTTCACAGGCGAAACTACTGAAGCTACAGGATGTGATTTGGCTCCTGTTCAACTGTCGGCCGTCGCTCAGGACTTGCATGCAGGTGTTGGGTCTGATGGTTTCCACCTTCGAGGCGGTTCCATTTGCTAAGTTCCATACCAGACCTCTGCAAAAAGAGAATGTGGCCAAATGGAACAAGGATCCGCTGTCAATGGACGATCTGATCCGGTTGAGTTGGGGTACGAGGGGGTCTCTGCTATGGTGGCTCTGCTCCCCGAATCTTTGCCTGGGAAAATCCTTTCTTCCCCTGTATTGGACTGTGATAACCACGGATGCCAGTCTGTCCAGGTGGGGAGATGTACTCGGGAGTGTACTCGACCCAAGATGTTTGGACTTGAGAGGAGTCCAGTCTGCCGATCAACATTCTGGAGATTCAGGCGATTGGGCTTTGTCTGTCTTAATGGACGTATCATCTGCAGGGACGCCCTGTGAGGATTCAATCGGACAATGCTACGGCTGTGGCATATGTCAATCATCAAGGGGGCACAAGGAGTGGAGTGTCCTGGCGGCTCGGGAAGTAGCCGGTATCTCGAGGTGGGCAGAACTATATGTTCCGGCCTTCTTTGCTGTGCACATTCCGGGCGGTGGAAAATTGGGAAGCGGGCTATCTCAGTCGGCAGACGTTGAATCCGGGAGAATGGTCTCTTCACCCAGAGGTGTTTCATCAGCTGTGCCTTCGGTGGGGACCTCCGATGTGGGGTTGTTGGCCTCCCGTCTCAACAGGAAGGTGCAGAGGTTCGTGTCAAGATCTCGGGCTCCTCTGGCTAATGCCACAGGAGTCCTGGTGGCCCCTTGGAGTCAGTATCGCCTAGTTTACGCTACGCAGAATCGAGGTAGAAGGGACTCCAGTCATTCTGGTGGCGCCAGACTTGCCTCGCTAGTCTTGGTACAAAGGCCTGGTAAAGCTGGTAGCAGACATCCCTTGGACATTTCCTCTCAAGGACAGATCTTCCATCCTGCTTTACAGTCGCTGGCTTTAACAGCTTGGCTATTTAAAGCCAGGTGTTGAAGGACAGAGGGCCGTCGGGAGTCGGTGATTCCTACATTGTTAAAAGCAAGGAAATCCACTTCCTGGAAAGTATAGTAAATCATAGTTTAGAAGGCATACATTACTTGGTGTGAGTCCCAGGGAGTTTCTGCAACTAGGTGTAGACCAATGTTTGGCTCTGGGCACCATCAAGGGCCAGATCTGCACTTTTGGCTATATTTTTCCAAAGGCCATTGGCGGCGAAGTCTTTGGTTCATACTTTTTCAGAGTGCGATCCCTGGTACCTCCATGGGATCTCAAATTGGTACTGTTAGTGCTTCAAAAGCCTTCTTTTAAAAACCTTTGTGAACTAGCTCTGCTCACTTTGGCGCAAAAGGCGGCCTTTCTAGTCGCTGTTACTTCTGCACGTAGGGTGAAGAGATTGTGTTACCGTCATTATGTCCTAAGCCGAAGCAGCCTAAGGGTATTGTTTTACATTCCTTGGATGTGGTCAGGACGATTCGGGTGTACCTGGCAGTGACTGAACCGATTCGGAAATCCGATTTTGTTCTTACGGATGGACCTAAGGGGCAGACCACATCTTCTGTGACCATTTCCAGGTGGATCAGACAGATGGTGGTGCAGGCCTATTCCATTAAAAGTCAGGTTCCTCCTTTCCCTGTCTAGGCGCATTCTATGAGGGCGCTTAGTGCCTTCTGGGTCTTCCGTCGTAAGGCTAAGGCTACGTGGTCGTCTGTACACACATTCACAAAATTTTGAAAGGTGGATGTACTTGCATCTTCGGATGCGACGTTCGGCTGTAAAGTTTTGCAGACTGCAGTTGCTGAGGCTTCTGCCTCTTGAGGGTGTAATTTTGTCCTGGTGGTGAGGTCCAGGTGTTCCTGATTAAGCTCCTGTTTTACCTGGTTGACTACGTTTTTGGCCTTGTTGAAAAATTATATCTCTTGCTGTGTTTTTCCCACCCCTCATGTTGACGCTGCTTTGAGGCATCCCAATGGTCTAGAACAGTGTTTTTCAACCCTGGTCCTCAGGGCACACTAACAGGCCAGGTTTGCAAGAAAACTGAAATACATCCCAGGTGATATCATTTGCTGCTCAGTGATTGCAGTATTCTAGTCTGCATCTCCCCAAGGTAATACTTAAAATCTGGCCTGTTAGTGTGCCCCGAGGACCGGAGTTGAAAAACACTGGTCTAGAAGACATGGAGCTGTGTCAGTAAACAAAAGAGAAAACTGGATTTTTGTCTTACCGTAAAATCCTTTTCTCTGCGGTTCACTGGCGGTCACAGCCCCCGCCCCTCTGTTGGGTTGTGTTTATGTATTATTCTTCTGTCACTGCTTGTTACAAACTTAAGTCCTATAGTAGGAAGTGATGGTATACTCTCTGGGACTGCATCAGGGGCGTAGCCAAAATTGTTTCCGCCTAGTCTTACTCATGAAGAGAGAGCAGCATAAGCCAAATGGTCTAGAAGAATAAGGAGCTGCGTCTGTCAATGAACTTCAGAGACAAGGATTTTACGGTAAGTCAAAAATCCAGTTATTCCCAGGTTTGCAGCAGATTTAATTCCCATGATTCTCCGATTCCCCATTAGAGATTTTCTATAATAGTTGAGCTAGTGGTAAACCGCAAATACCCTAAAGCTCACACCTCCCCACTCTATGTCAAATTACCTTCTTAGCTCGTTCAGTTTTTCCGGTATGACCTTCTTATATTTTGTAGGAGATAACAGATAAAGTGTGCGAAAGGGCATTAGAAAAGGTCAAGATGCAATTAACAAACAAGAATTCCAAGGAGGAAGGTACTGTCGCACAGGAAGCCACAAGTGTAGCGAACGTGCAAGAAAACATTGAAGGTAATATAGGTTTTCTGAAGTAGTATCTTATGTGATTGGCATACTTCGTGCTTGTAAGGGAGGCATTCATTTGTATTTTCCTTTGTGCATGGACCATGATGCCTTTTTGTCAGGCTTTCATTAGGTTAACTGCATGTATTCCTCGATGAAGGTTACATCCTCACTCCTACTAAACAGCCTTGTTCTCTTCTATGTGGTTTGACAGACACTTTGTAGTTTGTAAGAGCAGCAAGCCAGGCAGGCAAAAAAATGGGGATTTGGTCCCACCATATGGCCGTATTTTGCCTTTGTATTTGATAGTCATTTCTCTTGCATGTGTGCGCTATTCTCTGTAAATATGCATGTTGCTTGGTTCATAGCTGCACCAGCTTTAGAAATGCATGTTCAGGGTGTGCCCCCCCAGCTCTTTGTTTGTTATGTATTCGGTCCTGACCGGACTTCTGGGGTTGAGCACCCCACCCTCCCACACCTGTACTCTTACCAGTGTCCACTAGTAAGCAGATTTAGGAGAAGTCCCTTATAATGCAGTTGCACATCTCTCCCAGTAAGGAATAAGCATCTCCAATGGTGAGAGGTTGGATTCATTCTTTTTATGGATAGTGTAGGACCCACTGACAATGGGGTACTTTGACGTGGTGGGCTTGAGCACGATATGGCCATATGGTGGGACCAAATCCCCATTTTTTGCTTTTATATTTGATAGTCATTTCTCTTGCATGTGTGCGCTATTCTCTTTAAATATGCATGTCGCTTGGTTCATAGCTGCACCAGCTTTAGAAATGCATGTTCAGGGTGTGCCCCCCCAGCTCTTTGTTATAAGAGTAAGCGTAGTTTACTCTGCCCAGCTTTCTTTCTTAATTAGAACAGGTAAGGCTGACTTGTATATTGACATGCTGGGGAAGCAGGACAGGCTTTGTGGATCAGACAACAGGTAAACATGCTGTTACTGATTTATACAGCCCCATCACTAGTGGTGCTGTACATGTATATAAGGGTGGGTAGTAAAGATGACAAAGAACTTAGACTGCGGAATTGATTCATAAAGAGTGTCTAAGACCCTCTTTAGAATTCCACTGTACCTCCACATGACAAATGTTTGTGCGGTAGTCAGATTCATGTACCTGTTGTTGTAGGTGGGTACATAAGTCTGGGGTGTGCACGGAGGCCAGAGTGTCCATACAGAAACTCGGGCCTCCCTGCAATTGTGCTTCCTTCCCAATTTAGCTATCACACAGCGCACTGGCAAAGAGTTTTATACCTGAGGAGCAGTCTGTTGGGGCTTCACAGATTCTAGTTCCCCATCAGATCTGCTCCTTATGTTTGACAACAGACAGTGGGCAGATCTTTAGCCAATAGACAGAAAGCTTTTGGCTGAAGAATCCGCCCACTGTTTGCTGTCAATTACAAGGAGAGAGCGGGCCTGGTGGGGAACTAGTGCTTCAGCTTCCCCATCAAGCTCTGCTCACTGCTGCATCACTGGTTACTAGGAGGCTATCGGCTGTGAAACTGACAGTATCCTTACCTGTAATGGGGAGAGGATAGCAGCTGTATATATGCTGCTCTTCATACAGGGACAGGCACTCTGCTTGTTTCTATATGCCATCTTACAGTAGATCTTAATTACCTCCCAGTTTCGCTATCTATAAATGGGGTATTTTTTTAATTGCATGCATTACCGGCCTCACTATTGTAAAAGAACTACCCAAATCTGCTGCATTTGTCGTTACCGAAACGAGCAATAGGGAATGTATATTCTGGCATAGCTATTTAAAAGGGCCTTAGCGTCTAAACCTGTTGGTAGTGTTTTTTTATTGAATTCCCTGAGAATGTTTTAGTGACAAGTACACACATTACAATAAAAAAGGTAGAGAATGCCCTGCCAATATGCGTGTACAGTCTAGAGGCCAAGAAGTTTGTTCAGTCTACTAGACACATGTGAGAGCTGCCAGTACAAATTATGGGGAAAATGCTGTCCAGAAACTATCGGTCTATATACGCAGGGTATCCTGACCCTAGGTTCACTTCTATGAAGCTCTGCGGGCTGCTGTTTGAGCTGGCACAAGAGCCAATTTATTTGATTGGGCTTCCGTGCACCGCGACACGCAGGAAAAGTTCATGCACTACTTTGGAAATTGCAGCCCGCGTGGGAACCGTGAGTACAGTGTGGTTCCAATTTCCAGTGTGGGTGGCATGCTCTTAGGCGGGTCCCGTGTTCCATTGTATGGGTGGTTGCAGCTGTGGGAATTTGTGTGGGTCCTGCAGTGGCACCACCCACACAGGTGTAAATCTATACTGAATGTCGTGTTTTTTTTTTTTTTTTTTCTTTTCTTTTCTTGATAATGTTTGATTACAAAATACTCTTAAAAATCTATTTTAGGCAATAGCACATGTTGCACCTGTTGTACTAGTTTACCTTTATGTAAATGGCTGCAGGTGGTTTTACTGCAGTGCTCCTTAATAATTTTTTGGAAGGGCTTTTTGAAGTGTGTACTGTGTAACTTCTCTCGGCTTTTTGTCATTTTAGACTGTATTTTTGTGCTCACATTTTTTCTCAGGTCGCCTTTCAGGACAGCACCTGGAGAGAGCGCAGCTCCACCCAATCCACAGGAAACATTGCAAATAAAAACTCCTCCTCTTCCACCATGCCTCAGTCATTTGTGTTTCCTCCGCCATGGTGGAAGCATTGCAGGAGCTATGTGGAAAGGGCTGCACTCTCTCCAGGGGGAGAGAAGGATTTGTTGCCCATTTTTTTGTTTGCTGTTTCAGCATGGAGACCATCCCAGCTCCCCTCCCTGGAGTGTCAAAGGGGGTATGCTCCGGAGCCTCTCACCTCGTTCGCTCAGGGGAGCTGAAACCCATCGGAGGATCCGGTCCGGGCGTCAGAGGTCCGCGCTTCGGCCGGTCGGCGGGCGGGGAGCCGCTTTGGCATTCGAATCTCCCGCACTTTCAGACTCTGATCCCGGGGACGCGCGGCGTCACTTCCGGTGGACGGGACTTCTGGTGGGGGCGTGGCGGCGTTTGCTCCAACCGCAATACACGCAGGGGTCAGAGGCAGGTCACGAGGTCGCCGCTTCCGGTCCACAGAGGAGGACGCGGGAAGCGGTATTTAAATGAGAGATCTGCCAGCAAGCTGCGCTTTTCATCAAACATGGAGGAAAAGTCTGCAGCGACGGTGGAAGCAGGCACCGCCAGCGCCGGCCAAGCTCAGGTAGGAGTGGTGCAGTGGTGCCTCTTTCTTCTTTACTTTGTGAGCTTTTATTTGGGGTTTCTTCCTTCCCTCCTTTGGAGCCTGCCCTGTAGACTAACTGTTCCCAGTCTAACAGGATATATATGCACACGGGAGTCTTTTCTTCTGATCCTTTTTGGTGTGGGTCACGATTTCTTCTCCCTTGAAAAAAATCACTAGGTGGTGGTTTTTTTATTAGTGGTTATTGGGGTTTCATGGTGGCTTTTTCTTTACTAGGTTAAAGCCACAGTGAAGACAAGAGCCCCAGCATCAAGGAAATGCCCTTCATGCAAGAATCCACTCAGAGATTCCTGGGTGAAGCCACTTTGTAAATCCTGTATTGCTGACCTTGTGAAGGAAGAATCTAGTCAGCAGAATAGTGAATTCTTATCCTCATTCAAAGAACTCACAGACACCCTGTCCTCAGTTCGTTCCCTGTTATCCAGGACGCCACAAGTTCTATCAGATTCCCAACAAACGGGTGGAACATCTTCCCAGCCGTCTACTTCTAAGTCTGCAGTGTCAAGTGATTCAGAAGATGAGGGGGAGAGTGCTCTTTGTTCCATCAGGGATTCGGAGGAGGAAGAGAAGGAAGAGGTGGCTAGATCTTCCAGATACAAATTATCCTTGGAAGAAGTTGATGATTTGCTGGGGGCGATTTACACCACGTTAGAAATCGCAGAAGAAAAGGTGCAAGTTTCAGTTCATGACAAGATGTACCAGGGCCTTGAACAGACAAAGCGCAGGGTTTTTCCTGTTCATAAAGTCCTTACGGAATCTATTGAGAAAGAGTGGAAGGACCCAGAGAGGGCCCCTTTTTTCTCTAAATCCCTAAGAAGGAGATTTCCGTTTGAAGAGGATACGGCACATCTGTGGAACAAGAAGCCCAGAGTGGATGCTGCTTTTTCTCAGGTGTCTCGCCGCACGGACTTGGCGTTCAAAGACATGGGTGTTCTGAAAGACGCCATGGATAAAAGGGCAGATTTTCTCCTTAAAAAGGCTTGGGATTCCTCTACGTCCAGCCTTAAGCCGGCCATGGACTCCACTGTGGTAGCCAGAAATCTTGAGTGCTGGCTTGAACAACTTAAAGGGCATGTGGAGGCTGGAACAGCAAGGAAAGATCTCCTGGAGTCTTTTCCGCTGCTCCTAAAGGCAGTAAAATATATGGCCGATGCTTCTGCTGAATCTATCAAAATGTCCGCCAGGTCAGCAGCCCTTGTCAACTCTGCCAGGAGGGCGGTCTGGTTGAAAACCTGGTCAGGTGATTCAGCTTCTAAGGTGAAACTCTGTGGTTTACCTTTTGCTGGTGACTTGCTTTTCGGGCCAGAATTGGAAGCAATTCTTGACAGAACGGCGGATAAAAAGAAGGCCTTTCCGTCAAAAAAGAAATCGTCTCCTAAAAAGAGATTTCGTTCTGTTCAACAAACCAACAGGGGTCGTGAACAAGATCAGAGATCAAGATGGGCCTCCCAAAAAGGCAAAGGGAAAGGTGGAGTCCTCTTCAGACCACCTGACCAAACGAATAAAAGCAAGTGACAACAGTCTTCCAGTGGGAGGAAGACTGTTATGGTTCCTCCCACGGTGGGAAGAGGTATCCGCAAGCCCCTTTGTAAGGAGTATAGTGGCTCAAGGATACAAACTGGAATTTTCAGAGACACCTCCAAGCAGATTCTCTGTTACTCCCCTTCAAAGGGATCCGGAAGAGGCTTCCTCAATGATGTCTCTTTTAAAAGAGCTGATTCAACAGGAAGTGATTATCCAAGTCCCCGAGGGGCAACAAGGCCGTGGGTTTTATTCTCAGATCTTTCTAGTGAAAAAACCCTCAGGAAAGTACCGAATGATCCTAAATTTAAAGATCCTGAACAGATCAATTCGGTACAAGCACTTCAGGATGGACACCATCTATTCAGTGACCAAACTGTTGTCCCCAAACTGTTTCATGGCATCCTTGGATCTGAGGGACGCTTACCTGCACATCCCAATAAATCAGGAGTGCCAGAAATTCCTAAGGCTGGCGGTCAATCTGGGGGAATCTGTCTGGCATCTACAGTTCAGGGCCCTCCCCTTTGGCCTCTCATCTTCTCCAAGGGTGTTTACCAAGGTAATGGCGGATGCCCTAGAGCCGTTAAGGCTGAGGGGTATTTCAATTGTCCCTTACCTGGACGATCTGCTAATTTTTGCAGAGTCCAAGAGCCAGGCGTTGGTACACCTTCAGGAGACTCAGGACCACCTAGAGAGTCTGGGGTGGCTCATGAATTTGGAGAAGTCCAGCTTGATTCCTTCTCAACAGATAAAATTTCTGGGATACAGAATAGATTCGGTCCTCCAGAAGGTGTTTCTACCTCAAGAAAAGATCGAGAAGACTCAGAACCCAGTGGCTCGATTGCAAACCAATCATCAGGTTACTGTCAGGTCGGCCATGGCAGCTCTGGGCTTGCTCACAGCCGCTATCCCTGCAGTACAGTGGGCAAGACTGCATTCCCGTCTTCTCCAGAGAGACATTCTGCAGAGTTGGTCATATCCGGAATATCTGGAGAAATCCATCAGAATCTCCACGAAAGCAAAGAGATCTCTGTGGTGGTGGAGGAATTCCAGAAATCTGGAAGGTCTGCAATGGACTTTCCAGACGAGCAAACGTCTGACAACGGATGCCAGTTCGTGGGGTTGGGGAGCCCACTTGGAAGGTCGGACGATGCAAGGAACATGGTCCAAAGCAGAGTCCAGGAAATCATCCAACTGGCGGGAGTTGAAAGCCATCCTTCTGGGTCTTTGGTCCTTTCAACAGACAGTCAGGGGCCATCATGTGCAAGTTCTGTCGGACAACATGACAGCAGTGGCCTATGTGTCAAAGCAAGGAGGCACAAGAAGCAGACAGCTATCAGACCTGGCAATACAGCTACTCTCCTGGGCGGAGAAAAATCTAGCCTCTCTGACATGCTCTTCGGTGCATCTGAAGGGGTCACAAAACCTAGCAGATCTGCTGAGCAGGAAAAAGGAGTTGGAATCGGAATGGAGTCTGAATCAAGAAGTATTCACACAGATCATGGAAGTCTGGGGTCTTCCCCAAATAGATTTGTTCGCTTGTCAACAGAACACCAAAGTCCAAAGATTCTTTTCCCTACACAGGGAAGATCAGGACTGGGGCTTGGATGCTCTAGCTCATCCATGGGACTTCCATTTGTCTTACCCGTTCCCTCCATTCCAACTGATTCCGTTGGTTCTCAAAAAGTTCAGGGAAGAAAAGACCAACTTGATTCTGATTACACCTTACTGGCCAAAGAAACCTTGGTTCGCCCTCCTGCTGAATCTTGCCTCAGAACCTCCCTGGAAACTTCCGTACAGGAGAGATCTTTTGACACAGGGGAACCTAGTGTATCCAGAACTGGACCGCTTACAACTGATAGCGTGGTTACTGAAGAAGACATCTTGAGAGCCAGAGGCCTGTCAGAAAAAGTTATCTCCACCCTTCTCTCCAGCAGGAAGAAGGTGACTAGGGATATTAACTTGAAAGTCTCGAGAAAATACAACTTTTGGTGTTCCAGCAAAAATTTTGAATTAAAAAATGTAATTTCAGTGCTTGAGTTCCTCCATGAGGGAATGGAGAAAGGTCTAGCAGCAAGCACTCTAAAGACGCAAGTAGCGGCACTTTCAGTTTTCGAAAAGACTTTGTCCCAAGAGACTCTAATCATTAGATTTTTCAAGGCATTAGCCCGCAATAGGCCAATAGCCCTTAAAGTATTTCCCAAATGGGATTTGACCATTGTGTTACAAGGTCTGACTAAGTTTCCTTTTGAACCTTTAAAAGAGGCTTCTCTGAAGAATTTAGTTTTGAAGACTATCTTTTTGATAGCAATAACCTCGGCCAGAAGGGTCAGTGAGATCCAGGCCCTCAGTTTCAGACCCTTTTTTGACAATTTTTGCAGATCGAGTAGTCCTAAGAACGGACCCAGCCTTTCTTCCAAAGATTGCTTCATCTTTTCATAGATCACAAGAAATTCTTACCAACCTTCTCCTCAACTCCTAGTAATTCTCGGGAAGAATCCTTTCATACCTTGGACGTGAGGAGATGCTTACTTCAGTTCCTCCTGGTAACGAAGGAATTTAGAAAGACAAATGCATTATTTGTCATCTTCTCAGGGTCCCATATAGGAGAAAAAGCATCAAAGAGCACTTTAGGCAAATGGCTCAGATGGGCAATTGAACAGGCTTATGTAGCTCAAGGAGAAGAACCTCCAGAAGGCATCTTGGCGCATTCTACAAGGTCTGTGGCAACCTCATGGGCTGAAAGGGCCGGTGCTTCGCCTGATCAAATCTGCAAGGCAGCTACCTGGTCCAGCTATTCAACCTTTATTAGACATTACAGGTTGGACTTGTTGTCAGCTCAGGATCAAGCCTTCTGCAGGCAGTGGTCCCACCCTAAGTGTAAGTTACTCGCTTATCCTCTCCAGGTGCTGTCCTGAAAGGCGACCTGAGAAAACCTTAGTTACTTACCGGTGACGGTATTTCTAAGAGCCTTTCAGGACAGCAGCAGCTACCCCCCCTTGGTTTTGTTTATAATATAATTTGTAAATGTTTAACCTGTGGTAGTTTGTTTTCCAGCATGTCGGAGGCTATTCTATGACTGAGGCATGGTGGAAGAGGAGGAGTTTTTATTTGCAGTGTTTCCTGTGGATTGGGTGGAGCTGCGCTCTCTCCAGGTGCTGTCCTGAAAGGCTCTTAGAAATACCGTCACCGGTAAGTAACTAAGGTTTTTTCCTACTTCAAAATATTTGCAAGTAGGTTGGAATAGTTTGCATTTCCTGTAGAAAAGGAAGTATTTACACAAATACTGCTCCATATGGGCTAAATAGCAGTAAATGCTGTTGGAGGATAGGTAGACTGGTTCTGCGAGACCTGACAAAAATGTATGACTACCCTATTTGCATACAAACTTGGAAATTATTTTTTAGTAATAGAAATACACCCTGATAAAACAATTTTATATTACATTTTCAGTCTGAGTGTTGGATATCTAAACCATTGTCAATTGTCAATGGCTCAAGATTGAGGGGTTTGGGGTAACAGGCAAATGTCGTTAATGACAGAATGGTCCTTATGTTCATCAGACAGTCCTCAGACCCAAAGAAAAGTGCTGTTGTAAGCCCACCGTGGTTCAATTTTTAAGATTTTCTCTTTCGTTCATTGACGGACACAATGCTCCATAATCATAACTACTGGGTTATATTGCCTCCTCCAGGAGTAGGACTAGGCAGAACAGAAAACACCCCCCTCTGCTCTTGGTAATCAGTTCTAATCTCCCAGCTGGCATCTCTGGTCCTAGCAACTTTTTCTCCTTCCTTACATCTTTTTTTGTTTTTCTCTCTTTTGGTTTTTCTCTCGGGAGATCTACAATCAACTCTTTGGCTGGGGGACGGGCTGGATAATCTAGATCCAGTGGTGCCCCCAGCCAGTGCACGTAGACCTCATACACAATGGGTCGGCCGCTATATAGCCCCACTGACAGAGGCTGGCCCCCGAGTTTAACGTCTCGCAGGGTCGCATTCGACTGGGCTTAGGTCTGAGTCGCAGCAGTCCCTTGGCCAAGAGCTCACCTACTTCAGTGGTGAGGATTCTCTCTGGAGTGTTACTCGCACTATGAAAGGGGGTAAGTACAGTCCCCTTTCTACTCCTCCCACCCTAAATCCTTCAGTTGGCTGGGCTTCCCTGGTAGTCTGGAGGGGTCACACTTTAAAAGACCGCTAGGTGCATGCCCTATTGTTTGCAGTGTGGGTATAGTGCAGGGTGGTCCCAGTGCAGAAACCGGTACAGAGTGCACAGCGGAGTCTCCCCTAACCTGTGTCCTACCTTCAGGGGGGTCCCCTTGCAGAGGGCGCAGGGAAGACCCTGATGGCATGCTTCAGGCTTTGTAGCTGATGGTGGCCATTTTCCCTTGGTCTGGCTGGTCTCCAGTTGGCGGCCATGTTTGTGTAGCCCAATGTCTTCTGGGCCATTTTCCCTTTGTCCGGAAGATGCTGGAGACGACCAAAGCCTCATGGGGATGCTGAAGCTTCTCTTCCTCTTCCTCCTCCTCAGTTTTCTCTTCCTGTGCCTGGAACATATGGCGCCCATGATGATGCTGGGTTCGAATTCTCAGCGCTCCTTAGGTCTGTAGGGTGCGTCCTTGGGGGTCCCTGTTATTTCTCTCTCTGCTGATGGGTACCCTGAGCCTTGAGGGGATCCTTTTAGTGGTGCCAAAAGATCGTTTCTCTTTCGTTCATTGATGGACACAGCTCCAGAATATTCTTGACCATTGGGTTATGCTGCCCCTACAGGAGTAGAACACTAGGCAGGAAAACGCTTTACCACGCCAATGGGACAGTCCCAAGGGGTATACTCCCACTTCTGCTATAGGCATTCAGTTTTTTTTCTGCCTAGTCAGGAGTAAGGATCTAGTTCCTTGCTGGAATCTCCGGTCCTAGCATTTTCTTCTTTTTAAACTGATTTTTTTTTCTTATTTTCTGTTCCCGTGAGAAATACAATCAACTGCTGGACTGGGTGACGGACTGAAAATTCTAGATCCTTAAGGTCTGCCCAGTCCGGTCAGTGAGTGCGCACAGGCCTCAGCTCCGTATTAGGTCGTTTGCGACATAGCCCCACTGGACGGGGGCTGGCCTACGAGTTAAACGTTTTGCAAGGATGCATATGACCTGTTGCAGCTTGAGTCGCAGTGTTTCTCCTAGCCGACAGCACCTATTGCGGTGGAGAGGTGATCTGTCTGGAGCGGTGCCCATCCAGTGCCACGGTAGGGTAAGTAGTTGTCCACCCTCTGGTTTTTGGGGTGGACGCGGGCCTGTCCCTGAGACGCTGAGACCCTCAGGTTCCCCTCCTCCTCCTCAGCCCCTCGGTTTACCGTCGGTCCTCTGTACCCCTCACCACCCCCCCCCCCCCCGAGGTTGTGAGCTGGCTTTTGCCATGTGCTCTGAAGGGGGGCTTCCTTTGGGGCTGCTGGCCGGTTCTCTCCGGGTGCACCACGGGGGTTACAACCGGGTCCTTCGTCATCGTGGGAGTTAGTGACCAAGTGTTCCAGGCTGTTTTGGTCTGGGGGAGAAGATGGTTTCACATCCTTGGGTCCATGCCGCATGCGGCCTGACCCAGTTAAAAATTTAGGCTATGGCCTGCCGGACGCGATTTGGGGAGGCCCTAGTGAGGGTGACTGGAGCCACCACCCTCTGTTTGGGCATCCACCCTCTCCCCTTTTGTTTCTGGGCGGTCAGCTCCGGCGGGGCACCCACAGAAATTTAGGCCGCAGCTTGCGGCCGAATGAGCGACTCTGTTGTGGGGGAGGGTGGGGCTGTGAGTGTCCTGTAGCCACCCGCCTTCCCTTGGATGGGATCTGTGCTGCTGGGCCTCCACCAAAATTTAGGCCATGGCTTGCGGCCTACTAGGCCATGCTGCCAGCCTGGCGCCTTCTCTGGAGAGGGTGGGCGGGGGAGCTGCGGCGGTGGTCACCTGTGTTTGAAGGCAGCATTCCGCCATTATTGTGTAGGTCACCCCCCTCTTCAGAGCTTCCGGTGGAGGAGTCTCCGGCTTTTAAAGACCCCTTTGACAGGAGAGCCAAGAATTTGGTCCGCCACATGTTTACTGTGGCTGGTTCAGTCCTTAGGCTGGTGTTCACCATAGCATTGGTGTCCCAGACTTTAACAGAGTGGGCAAAGCTTTTCTGGAGGGGGAACTGCTTCCCCCTGCCCTTGTGAGCTGGCAGACCAGTTGGTCCAGGGGTTGCGGTTTGTCTGTGGTGCCTCTCTGGATACGGCTCCCTTCGTTTCTAGGCTTTCCGTGACAGCAGCAGTCCTTCGGCGCATGATATGGCTGAAATGCTGGCCTGTGGACCAGTCTTCCAAGAAGGCCTTATCTGTTCTCACCTTTTTGGGGGAGTCGCCTGTTTGGATCTTCCTGGAAGATATCGTTAAGGGTCTTACGGGAGGGGGAAGAGTACTCTTCTTCCTCAGGCTGCCAGGGGCAAGTAGTCTCGTCACAGAGAGCAGGTTCTTCCAGACCTGCAGACAAGCCCCCTTCTGCTTGAAGGGGCACCCTCACCCGTATCTGAGGTGGGGGGGACATCTTTGCTTTTTCCAGGACCCATGGACCTTCCTGATTCAAGACAGGTGGGTCCACGAGCTGATCTGGTCTTGCTAAAAGATTGAGTTTTGGTCTTATCCTCCAGTGAGGTCCTTGCTTTCCAATCTGCGTTTGTCCCCAGATCACCTGCGGAGTCTCTTTAGGGCGGTGCAAAACTTTATACTGCAAGGGGTCATTGTTCTGGTTCCAAAATCTGAAGGTTTTCAAGATTTCTAGTCAAACCCGTTTACAGTTCCCAGGCAGGAAGGTAAGGTACAGTCGGGTCCATAAATATTGGGACATGGGCACAATTCTAATCTTTTTGGCTCTATAATGGATTTGAAATGAAACAAACCAGATGTGTTTTAACTGCAGACTTTCCGCTTTAATTTGAGGGTATTTACATCCAAATCAGGTGAAAGGTGTAGGAATTACAACAGTTTGTATATGTGCCTCTCACTTTTTAAGGGACCAAAAGTAATGGGACAATTGGCTGCTCAGCTGTTCCATGGCCAGGTGTGTGTTATTCCCTCATTATCCCATTTACAAGAAGCAAATAAAAGGTCCAGAATTAATTTGCATATGGAATCTGTTGCTGTCAACTCTCAATATGAGATCCAAAGAGCTGTCCCTATCAGTGAAGCAAGCCATCATTAGGCTGAAAAACAAAATAAACCCATCAGAGAGATAGCAAAAACATTAGGTGTGGCCATATCAACTGTTTGGAACATCTTTAAAAAGAAAGAACGCACCGGTAAGCTCAGCAACAGCAAAAGACCGGGAAGACCACAGAAAACAACTGTGGTGGATGACCGAAGAATTCTTTCCCTGGTGAAGAAAACGGCCTTCACAACAGTTGGCCAGATCAAGAACACTCTCCATGAGGTAGGTGTATGTGTGTCAAAGTCAACAATGAAGAGAAGACTTCACCAGAGTGAATACAGGGGGTTCACCACAAGATGTAAACTATTGGTGAGCCTCAAAAACAGGAAGGCAAGATTAGAGTTAGCCAAACATCTAAAAAAAGCCTTCACAGTTCTGGAACAACATCCTATGGACAGATGAGACCAAGATCAACTTGTACCAGAGTGATGGGAAGAAAAGAGTATGGAGAAGGAAAGGAACTGCTCATGATCCAAAGCATACCACCTCATCAGTGAAGCATGGTGGTGGTATGTATGGCTGCCAATGGAACTTGTTTTCTTGTATTTATTGATGTGACTGCTGACAAAAGCAGAATTCTGAAGTGTTTCGGGCAATATTATCTGCTCATATTCAGCCAAATGCTTCAGAACTCATTGGACTGCGCTTTACAGTGCAGATGGCCAATGACCCGAAGCATACTGTGAAAGCAACCAAAGAGTTTTTTAAGGGAAAGCAGTGGAATGTTATGCAATGGCCAAGTCAGTCACCTGACCTAAATCCGATTGAGCATGCATTTCACTTGCTGAAGACAAAACTGAAGGGAAAATGCCCCAAGAACAAGCAGGAACTGAAGACAGTTGCAGTAGAGGCCTGGCAGAGCATCGCTAGGGATGAAACCCAGCGTCTGGTGATGTGTATGCGTTCCAGACTTCAGGCTGTAATTGACTGCAAAGGATTTGCAACCAAGTATTAAAAAGTGAAAGTTTGATTTATGATTGTTAATCTGTCCCATTTACTTTTGGTCCCTTAAAAAGTGGGAAGCACATAAACAAACGGTTGTAATTCCTACACCGTTCACCTGATTTGGATGTAAATGCCTTCAAATTTAAGCTGAAAGTTAAAGCACATCTTGTTTCATTTCAAATCCATTGTGGTGGTGTATAGAGCCAAAAAGATTAGAATGGTCGATGTCCCAATATTTTATGGACCTGACTGTACGTCCAATCCTGGACCTCAAGGCTTTGAACTGCTTGTGTGGGTACAGAAGTTCAGAATGGAGTCCATTCATATAGTAGTGGCATCCCCACATCAAAGGACGCTTACCTTCATATTCCAAAAAATGTCGGTCATCAGCGTTTCCTCCACTTGTCGTGGGTGAGGACCATGATCAGTTCATGGCATTACCCTTTGGTCTCGCCTCAGCTCCTCGGGAATTCATGAAAGTATTTGCCCCGGTGATGCCATTGTAGCAGCAGTGGTGGATTGCGGTGCTAAGTACCTGGACGCTCTTCTGTGAGCAGTGTCTCCGACTGCTCTAAAGGACAACCTGGAAATTACTGTACGGACTCTGCAGGAGTTCGGTTGGAAATTGAAAATCTGCTCTGGTTCCATCCACCAAGTTGTACTATCTGGGTCTGACTCCGGACTCTGCTTCAGCCAGGGTGTTTCTTCCAGGGAAAGACTCCAAAAGCTGCAGGATGCGATTTCACTCCATTTGTCCAGCAGTCCGTCATCTTTTAGGACTTGCATGCGGGTTCTGTGCCTGATGGTGTCTACCTTTTTGAGGTGATTCCGTTTGCACAGTTCCACTGGTGGTCCCTGCGGTTGCCAGCCTGTCCGTGTGGGGAGGCGGAGACTACCGATTAATATACTGGAACTTCGGGCGATTAAGATTTGTCTGGCTCATTGGTCAAATCGCCTCTAGGAGTGCTAGGTAAGGATTCAATCGGACAATGCCTCGGCCGTGAAGTATGCCAATCAACGGAGCACAAAGTGTCCTGGCGGCTCAGGAGGTAGCTAGCATTCGAAGGTTCAGCTGTGTCTCTGGTTGTGGGGAACTCCCGAGGTGGACCTGTTGGCCTTTTGCCTCAACAGGAAGGAACAGAGTTATGGCAAGGTCTCGGGTTCCTCTGGCCGACATCAGACGCACTGGTGTCTCCTTGGGGCCAGTATCTTCTGATATGCGCCTTTCCCCTGCTAAAACTTCTGCCAATCTTCCATCCTGCTTTAGTCGTTGGCTTTAACAGCCTGGCTGTTGAAAGCCGGGTGTTGAAGGATAGGGGGTTCTCTGAATTGGTCATTCCCACATTATAAAAGGCTAGAAAATCTACCTCTAGGAAGATTTTACCATTGCGCTTGGAAAACTTACTTTGCATGGTGTGAGTCTCTTGGGGTTCATCCCCGTTCCCTTTCTGTGGCTCGGATTTTGGCATTCATCCAACGAGGTGTTGAGCAGCGCCTGGCCTTGGGTACCGTCAGGGGCCAGGTTTTCAGCCTTGGTGGTCTTTTTACCGCCCTTTTGGCTAGACATTCTTTGGTTTGCACCTTTAGGGGGTTCGCCACTTGACTCCCCCAGTACGATCTCTGTTGCCTCCGCGGAATATCAGTTTGGTGCTGTCGGTTCTTCAGTACCCGCCTTTCGAAAATATTTGCAAGCTCCCTCTGCTTACTTTGTCCCAGAAGGTAGCCTTCTTGGTGGCTATTAGTTCTACACACAGGGTGTCGAAGCTGGCGACGTTGTCTTGTCGTTCACCTTACCTGGTGGTTCACAGAGATAAAGCGGTGCTTCACCCTTGTCAGTCATTCCTTCTTAACCACTTTAGGACCTGAAGATTTTCCTGCTTAATGACCAGGCCCTATTTTGCGATTCGACACTGTACTTTAACGGACAGTTGCGCAGTCGTGCGACGCTGTACCCAAATAAAATGTTCTTTTTTTCCCCCACAAATAGAGCTTTCTTTTGGTGGTATTTGATCACCTGTGCGATTTTTTTTTTTTTTTTTTTTTTGGGTCCGTTTTGCAACGTCCTCCCTTTGAGAACATCCGTGAGATTCCTCTGCCGGCGCTGTCACGGAAAGTTGCCTTTCTGGTGGCGATCACATCTGCTCGCAGAGTGTCGGAGTTGGCGGCTCTGTCGTGCCGCTCTCCCTATCTGGTTGTTAATAGGGACAAAGTGGTCTTGCGACCTCATCAGTCCTTTATTCCGAAAAGTGGTTTCGGATTTCCATCTCAATGAGGACATTGTCTTGCCTTCGCTGTGTGCGAAGCCTAAGCATCCTGAGGAGTTTGCCTTGCATTCCTTGGATGTGGTGAGGGCGATCAGGGTTTACCTGTCTACTAAATCCTTCAGAAGTTTGGATTCTCTTTTTGTCCTTCCTGAGGGACCTCGGAAGGGTACGGCTGCGTCTGCGGCAACCATTTCCAAATGGATCAGACAGACGATTGTACAGGCCTATTCAATTAGGGATCAGGTTCCACCTTTCCCTGTCACGGCGCACTCTACCAGAGCGGTTAGTGCGTCTTAGGCCTTCCGCCATCAGGCATCGGTGTCTCAGGTGTGCAAAGCGGTGACCTGGTCTTCCGTGCATACCTTTACAAAATTTTACAAACTTGATGTTCTGGCATTGGCAGATGCCTCTTTTGGCCGCAAAGTTCTGAGTGCAGCAGTGCCTTAGGGGAGACATGGCGGTTTTTAGCCGGTCTCCTCCTGTTGGTTTTTTTTTCCCCCTTGGTTATTTTGCTTTCCTGGGTTTGTTCGCGCTTGTTGAGCTTTCCGGTTACCCAGTGTTTACCTTTTTGGTTCAGATAAGGTTCTTTTCTCTGACCTGGGTGCTGGGTTGCCTTTTTGACGGTTACGTTTCCCACCCCTCACATCTACACTGCTTTGGGACGTCCCAGAAGTGCAGACTGTATGAATTTTACGGTAAGTTCTTACAGCTTCCCTCTGCCCTTGGTTACGACTAAGCGAAAGTTTAGCCGTGAAACGCGTCAACTACTATGCTTTTCCCCTGTCTCTGACTGACTGTATTATGGACTGTATCTTGGATTGATTTTATTTCTTGGATTCAAATAAACTGATTTTATACTTTGTACCTTCAAGTGCGAGTGCGGCTACCTTTTTCTCTATACAACACAGCTGTTTGGACTGCGGATCCTAGCTGCACCTTGCTTTGATGGTCGGGATTGCTTTCTCACCTGAGCGGTTCTCTTGTTTCTTTTGCTGATCTGTGGTCGCAGACATGGTCCTGTTTCCTCGGCTCATAAGCATTTTTTTCTTCCCTCCAGGGTCTCAAGAGAAAGAATCCTATTCCATTTGGAACACCTCCGGAGGTTCCAAGCGTCCCTGGCCTGGTAAGCCAAGGGCAGGTCCTTCCAGACCTGCCGTCAAATCCTCTTCTGCCTGAAGGGGCACCCTTAGCCGTGTCTGGGGTGGGGGAATGTCTTTGCTTCTTTCCGGACCCGTGGACCTCCCTAATTCAAGACAGGTAGGTAAACGTTCTGATTCGGTCCAGCTACAAGATCGAATTTTGGTCTTATCCTACAGAGAGGTTTTTCCTTCCAACCTGCCTTTATCCTCAGACTGCCTGTGTGGTCTCTTGAGGGCGGTACAAGATTTGCTACTGCAAGGGGTGATTGTACCGGTTCCAAACTCGGAAGGTTTTCAGTGGTCATATTCAAACCTGTTCACGGTTCCCAAAAAGGAAGGCAAAGTTTGTCCAATCCTGAACCTCCAATCCCGAACCTCCAATCCCTGAACCGCTTGGGCGGGTACAGGAGTTTCGGATGGAGTCCATCTGTTCGGTGGTGGCATCCCTTCATCAAGGGGATCTTCTGGCCTCTATCGATATCAAGGATGCTTACTTCCATATCCCCAATTATACATCGGGCATCAGCACTTTTTCCGCATTGCCGTGGGCGAGGAGCATTATCAATTTGTGGCGTTACCCTTTGGTCTCGCTTCAGCTCCTCAGGTGTTCACAAAAGTTTTGGCCCCGGTGCTAGCATTGTTGCGACAGCGGGGGATTGCGGAGCTGGGGTACCTGGACGATCTTCTGCGGGCAGTGTGTCCGACTGCTCTACAGGACAACCTGGACATCACTGTGCGGACTCTGCAGGGGTTCGGTTGGACTTTAAACTTCCAGAAGTCTTCTCTGGTTTCATCCACCAAGTTGGACTATCTGGGTCTGACTCTGCCTTAGCCAAGGTGTTTCTTTCGCTGGTTAAGCGTCAGAAGCTGCAGGATGCTATCCGACTTCCTTTGTCCAGCAGTCGGTCGTCTCTCAGGACTTGCATGCGGGTGCTGGGCTTGATGGTGTCTACCTTCGAGGCGGTTCTGTTTGCACTGTTCAACACGAGACCTCTGCAGAGAGAGATTCTTGCCAAGTGGGACAAGAATCCACAGTCTCTAGACAATCTGATCCTGCTGAGTCAGGGTATGAGAGAGTCCCTGATCTGGTGGCTTCGCTCTCTGGCTCTTCCTTCCCCTGTACTGGGCGGTGGCCACCATGGATGCCAGCCTGTCTGGGTGGGGAGGTGTTTTGGGCATGGATTGTGCTGAGGGGGTCTGGAATATGGAGGAGTCTAGACTAACAATCAACGTACTGGAACTTCGGGCGATCAGACTGTCTGGTCCTTTGGACGGTTCGTCTTCAGGGGTGTCCGGTACGGATTCAATCAGACAATGCCACGGCCGTGACCTATGTCGATCACCAAGGGGGCACAAAAAGTGTCCTTGCGGCTCGAAGTAGCCGGCATTCTATTGTGGGCAGAACTTTTTGTTTCAGCTCTCTCTGCCGTGCATTATCCGGGGGCTGAAAATTGGCAGGCGGATTACCTTAGTCAACAGGTCTTGGACCAACGGGATTGGTCTCTTCATCTGGAGGTATTTCACCAGCTGTGTCTCTGGTGGGGATCTCCCGAAGTGGACCTGTTGGCTTCTCATCTCAACAGGAAGGTGCAGAGATTTGTGGCAAGGTCTTGAGATCCTCTAGCTAACGCCACAGACTCACTGGTGACTCTTTGGGGACAGTACCATCTGATATACCCCTTTCCCCCCAATCAAACTTCTGCCGAGTCTTCTACGGAGGATCGAGGCAGAAGGAATTCCGGTCATCCTTGTGGCCCTAGTCTGGCCTCGTCGGTCTTGGTACGCGGATCTAGTGCGGCTGGTCGCCGATGTCCTTTGGCGACTCACTCTCAAAAGACCTGTTGGCCCAAGGACCGATCTTCCATGCTTCTTTACAGTCGCTGGCTTTAACGGCTTGGCTGTTGAAAGCCAGGTGCTGAAGGATAGAGGGGTTGTCGGTCGGTGATTCCCACGCTGTTAAAGGCTAGGAAGATTTACCATTGTGTTTGGAAAGCATACATTGCTTGGTGTGAGTCTTTGGGGGTTTTTCCCCATTCATTTTCGGTGGCTCGCATTTTGGCGCTCATCCAAAGAGGTGTGGAACAGCGCCTGGCCCTGGGCACCATCAAGGGCCAGGTTTCGGCCTTGGAGATTTTCTTTCAAGGTCATTTGGGTACGCATCCCTTGGTTCGCACCTTTGTTTAGGGAGTTCGCCACTCGGCTCCACCTATGCTCTCAGTTGCCTCCGTGGGACCTCAATTTGGTACTGCCGATTCTTCAGAAACCGCCTTTTTGAAAATATTCGTGAAATTCCTCTGCTTACATTGTCCCTGAAGGTAGCCTTCTTTTGGCAATCACTTCTGCACGCAGGGTGCCCGAGCTGGCTGCCTTGTCTTGTCCACCTTTTTCTGGTGGTTCACAGAGATAAAGTGGTGCTTTGTCCTTGTCAGTCGTTCCTTCCTAAGGTTGTCTTTGGTTTCCATCTGAATGAATACATTGTGTTGCCTTCCCTGTGTCCTAAGCATCTTAAGGAGATTCCCTTGCATTCTCTGGATGTGGTTCAGGCAATCGGGGTGTACCTGGTGGCAACCGAGTCGTTCAGAAAATCAGACTCCCTTTTTGTCCTTATGGTTGGACCTAGGGGTTGGTCGCGTCTGGCGCAAATATTTCCAGATGGATCAGACAGAAGGTAGTGCAGGCGTATTCGAGCAAGGGTCAGGTTCCTCTTTTACCTGTTAGCGCGCATTGTACGCATTTGCTTAGTGCTTCATGGGCCTTCCCCCATTAGGCGTCAGTGATGCAGGTTTGCAAGGCGGCCACCTGGTCGTCTGTACACACCTTCACAAAGTTCTACAAAGTAGATGTGTAGGCCTCATCGAATGCTGCTTTTGGTCGCAAGGTTTTGCAGGCTGCTGTTTGAGAGGGCTTGGTCCTATTTTAGGGTGTATTGTTGTTTTTTTTTCAGGTGAGATCCAGGTTAGCTGGTTGGCTAGTTTTAGCGTTTGTGAATTTTTTCTGCTGTGTTTTTCCCACCCCTCATTTTGACACTGCTTTGGGACGTCCCAATGGTCAAGACGATTCTGGAGCTGTGTCCGTCAATAAACGAAAGAGCACCCATCGCTCTATTGAGTTATTTTTCTTCTGATACTGCTTGCAACAAAACTGAATGCCTATAGTAGGAAGTGGGAGTATACCCCCTGGGACTGCCCAATTGGCATGGTAAAGCTTTTTCTTGTCTAGTGTCCTACTGTAGTGGGCAGCAAAACCCAATGGTCAAGATTGTGGAAATGTGTCCGTCATTGAACCTGAAAAGGATTTTATGGTAAAACAAAGATCCAGTTTCTCTATCTTCTTAACCATCAGGTTATGCTGCCCCCTCCAGGAGTAGGACACTAGGCTGGAAAAAACGTTACCACGCCTATGGGGCAGTCCCTGCAGGCATACACCCACTCACTCTGCTATAGGATTCAGTTTGTTTCTGCCTAGTTTAGGAGTAGGACCTAGTTCCCGGCTGAGATTTTGGTCTTAGCTTGTCTTTTTTATTTTAAAGGGAACCTTTTGTTAAATTACATTTTTTAGCTAGTTATGTTCCTGAGAGAACTGCAATCAAAAGCCGGACTGGGTTTAATACTGGATATCCTAGATCCTTAAGGTCTCCCAGCCCGGCCAGCAAGCGTGTGCAGGTTATAGCCCAGCTCTAGGCCTCGCCTCAACAGAGCCCCGATGGACGGGGCTGGCCTGCGAGTGAAGCACCTCGCTGTGACGAACACAACCTGGTTCGGCCTGAGTTGCAGGGTACCCCTTGGCCGTCAGCAACCCCACCTGAGTGGAGAGGTAGTCTGTCCGGAGTGGCGCCCACCTAAGGTCGTTGGTATGTTGAGTAGTGTGTCTGACCCCCCCCCCCCCTCCCTTCCCATAGCTCTGGCAGTCTCGGGGCAGACGTGGGCTCCTCCCTGGGAAGGTCGGACCCTCAGATACCACTCATTCCCCCTGGTTTCTCGGTATGTACCAGGCTCCCCCAAGGGCTCCCTCCCTACCATCATAGAGGACCCCCCAATGCCACTAATCGTTTGGACCTCTTGGGGAGTCCTGGAGACCGTATGGCACGTCAAGCGGGCCGCCATTTTATTGTAGAATCATTCAGCCTCATTTTGCAGAAGTTGAAATGCATGGGCTGCCATGTTTTTGTGGTTTCCCCATAGGAATGCAATGGGCGGCCATTTTCTCGGAGTCCGCAAACACTGGACAGCAGGGAGCAGCTAGGCCTTTACTTTAGTGATAGTGCGGGGGTGTGGGTCAGGTTTTCCCAGTCTTCTTAAAGCGACACTACGCTATTCCAGGGTTCATATGGTGTCCCAGGAACAAATTTTACTTACAAATCCCCTCCTTGCGGTTGCGGGGACCTCCGGGTCGAAACCCTGTGTGCCTTAACGGTGGTTTTGGAAAACCTGGTATCAAAAGTGGATTTGGTTATAAAAAATACCACTAGTAAAAAGCGCCCTATGCCCTCCCCTGCCTCTCCTGTATCCTCAGATTCTAAGGTAGAAATGGCCGCCGCGGACGCATGTCACCCTGAGGGATCTGTGTTATCGGATGGCGAGGACGACATATCCTCATCTGCAGCTGTGCAGGAAAGCGCGCCGGTGGAGGCACTTGTAGTGTCAGTGCGGGAAACTCTAAAAATGGTGGATTCTGCAGCGTCAGGACGCAGGTGTCATTTGGCACTCGCAAATCCCAGAAGTCGGGCAAGGTTTTTCCCTTGTCCGGAAATGTTTTGACAAAACAGATGTTAGTGGTGCCAAAGGATTTTAAGAGGCACTATCCATTCTCGGACGCGGTATCCGCAAAATGGACCGTTCCACTGAAGGTGGACTATCCGGTCTCCAGACCTAACAAATCTACTGTGGTCCAGGTGGAGGAGTCCCCGGTCTTTACAGACCCTGTGGCTAGAAGGATTGAGTCTTTGTCCTGCCACTTATGTGATAGCGGGCTCAATACCTGAAACCGACCTTCGTGATCACTCTGGTGTCCCAGACCATAACGGAATGGGCAAAGTTACTAATAAGTGACCTAGAAACAGAACAGCTCCCTCTGGACCTGGCAGAGCTAACGGACCAAATGGTCCAAGCCCTACTATTTATATGGGATGCGTCGCTAGATGCGGCCCCTCTTGTAGCCAAAGTATCCGCGGTGGGGGTAGCTATTAGAGTCTAATAATAATAATAATTAGATGTATCCCATTTCGGCCGATAATGGGTTAAAAATGCCGAAACTGCGATCTGTGCATTAATCAAATAACAGACCGGGCGAGCGGCCGCTAATAGCTGTAACTGTGAGCTTCACTTTACTTCCCTGTCAGCGGCAGATGTAGATGAAGTTTCTTCCTCCGAAAACCATTGTGGTCGAGCCCCTCCCTCACTTCATTGGTGGATTATTAAGTCTTTGCCAATCAGATTCATCCAGGCGGAAATCCCCCTCCTGTGATCTCATCACGGAGAAGCCTCCTTTGCATGAGACGCTCGAGAATTGTTTACTTTTTTTTTTTCTTGTCTTAATCTCTCGGCAGCAGGAGAGGCTCGTGCAGGGGGGGGGGGGGGGGGGCGCTCCGAGAGAGCGCAGCGGAGCAAGATACACTCTTCATGTGCTGGACATAGAGAGACATGTGCTGGACATAGAAAGAGCTCGGTCATCGATCAGGGAGCCAATCCGCTCAGTGTACTTCTCTATCATCCATCCGGACTCCATTATCTGACATAACACCCATCCACTTCCATTACCTGACATAACACCCATTCACTTCCACTGAGGCGAGCTTACCATTGGTATTAGTATTATGCAGCATGAGGGGGTTAATGTATTGTCACTGCTGGTCACTGATGCATTAGTGACCGACCAGTGGCAGTTAATTAACCCCTTTGTGGTGCCTTAGTGCAACCAGTATCAGTGCAACCAGTGTTAATTAACACTGATACTGGTTGCACTAATGCAGCACAAGGGGGTTAATTAACTGCCACTGGTCGGTCACTAGTGCATCAGTGACCAGCAGTGGCAATACATTAACCCCCTCATGCTGCATAATACTAATACCATTGGTAATTAAATTAACCACTTGCCAACCCATCACAGTACATATACTGTGACAGGGTGGCAGCGATAGGTGTACGTCGCTGCCTGTTTTTGGTGTATGCCCCTGTTCTATCCAATTCAAAATTATTTGGGGGAAAAAGTCATTTTCGGTTTTCGGCCAAGGGCATCCTGCATTTTCGGTTTCGGCCCAAAATTTTCATTTCGGTGCATCCCTAATAAATATCCTATGCTGTACTGATTAAAAGGTGTTCCTTTAATTTTTTTTGGAGCAGTGTAGAATTCTATAAAGTCAGAATTGTTTGAAAAACATTTTATATGACTTTAGGGGTGTCCATTTATAAATGTGGTAGAACTTCCACTGGGAGTGCTTGGTAAACTGCCTTTCTCTATCGCTCATTGACAGACGTAGTCCTCGGTGATACAGCACCTTCGGGTTATGTTGCCTCCACAGGAGCAGGACTAGACAGGAAATTAAAATGCTCTGGCCACACCCTAGGGGCAGTCCCAGAGGGTATATCCTCTCTCTCTCTCTGCCTCAGCAAATCAGTTATTTTCTGTCTAGTTAGGAGTAAGGACCTAGATACCTTGCTGGGATCTTCGGTCCTGGCAAGATTTTTTTCTTAAAAGATTTTTTAGACAGCTTTTTTTCTCCAGTGTTCCTGTGAGATCTTCAAGCAAGAAAGCTGAACTGGGCGACGGGCTGGATGTTGAGATCCGGTGGTCACCCCAGTTCAGCCTATGAGCGCGTGCAGGCCATAGCTCCGCGCTGGGTCGGCCGCGACAGAGTCCCATTAAGGGACTGACCCCGCGAGTTAAACGTCTCGCTGAAACGCCAAAGACCATGAGTCACGGCGTCCATATCGGTCGACAGCCCTCCCGCCCCGGTGGAGAGGGGTACTGTCAGGAGTTGGTGCCCGCCTGGTTCCGGTATGGTGAGTAGTATGTTCCCCCTTTTCCCCTGACGGGTCTTGTGGTGAACGCGGGCCCCTCTCTGTATGGTAAGATAGAGTCCCCCTCTATCCTATAACATGACACAGATCCCCCTACTTTGAGTGTGATTTTATGTGCAAAGAGCCAGGAGGCTTGGTTTGGGAGCTAACAATCTAATTGTATACATGTTTTAAAGATTGTAATCAGTGGCATTCTGGGAATCTTACTGTGATAAGAATAAGGTACCTACCAGTCAGAAGCCACGGACATGTAGACTGCCTTCCTAAACCAGATCTCCAGCTATAAGCAGGCCTTCCGAACGGCCATGCGGTCCGCCAGGGCCGGTACCGCCAACCACGCCAAATCCCCATGCAGAGAGAGTGTTGTGTGCCCTGCAGCACACCGCTATTCAGTACAGGCCGCCGCCATTTTTTTTGCTGGATTGCACGAGCCGCCATTTTGGCGTAGCCTCGTGTCTCCAGCATGGGGGCGGCCATGTTTGAGGTGATCCAAACACCTCGTGGAGCTAGGGGAGGCGCCGGAAGGCGTGCAGAGGGGCGGAGCCGCCTCCTTTCTTCCTGGGCAGCCAGCCAAAAGACTTCCTGTTTGTCAAGACAGCGCTGTAACCTGTTGCAGTTAAACTCTGAGCATCAAGTGGTGAGCCTGGGGGTCTATCTCTCTCTCTCTCTCGATCGATAGGGATCCCTAGCAGGTAACATTAAGGGGCTTTTGTGGCGCTGGGGGTCTGAAAAAAAAAAAAAAAGTTTTTTATTTTTGAATTATATTATCCAGGAAGTGACTGGAATTATCATGGACCCTGCCACACATATTCCCCCACCTGTTTCCCTCGAGGGGGCCACGGGACCCGCCGGTGCACAGAGTGTAGAGGCATTTACAGCAATTTTGGAGTCTATGGTGGCTCGGGTGGAGGCGGCCTGTCAGGGACGGGGGTCAAGGAAGCGACCCCCGCCTACCCCTATACTATCTGACACCTCTGACTCAGATTCAGAGATGGTCACTGCAGTTGCAGGTCCCTCTGCAAGGGCTGTTACCTCAGGTAAAGCTCCCTCAGACAGTGAGGAGGACGTTTCTTCTCCCGCTATAATTCAGGAAGAAGCATTGGTGGACGCACTAGTTGTGGCAGTGCAGGAAACCTTAAAACTTGAGGTTTTACCGGCAGAGGCAACTGAAACAGATTCCTTTTGGTACTAACAAGCCCATCAAAACGGTGAAGGTTTTTCCTGTACCCAAGTGTTTTGGTAATAAGATTAAAGGAGAATGGGAGCATTCTAAACGTACCTTTACGATTTCCAAGCGTATTGCTAGACGCTATCCGTTTGAGGAATCCATCATTAAGAAATGGACGGTACCACCAGTGGTGGATCCACCTATTTCCAGGCTGAATAAAGCCACGGTTATCCCAGTGGAGGACACTTCGTCCTTTAAGGATCCGGTGGATCGAAAGATGGAAGCAGAGTCCCGCACCATCTTCTCTCTGATAGGGTCAGCATTTAGACCAGTAATTGTTATTGGTCTAGTTTCCCAGACACTTACGGAATGGGCGAGAATGGTACGCCAAGACCTTAGGGGAAAAGATATTCCCCAGGAGACATCTGATTTGATGGAACAGATTATACAAGGGCTACAGTTTATCTGTGACGCAGCCTTGGACACTACTCCCCTATTAGGGCATGCATCTATGTCAGCGGTTATCCTCAGACGTGTGCTGTGGTTAAAATGCTGGTCAGCTGACCTAGGTTCCAAAAAGACCTTGACAAATCTCCCCTTTCAGGGGAATCGTCTATTTGGGGCCACCCTAGATGAAATCATTAAGGATGCCACTGGGGGTAAGAGCACTTTTTTGCCACAGGCTGCTAAAGCAAAGGGACCTCGCAACAAGCAAGGACCTTTCTTTACCGCCCATAAAGGGCGCCCGGCTGGAACAAGCGGGAAAGGCAAGACTCCTCCAGGAGGGTTCAAGAAGGGCTGGTCGGACAAACAGAGGACCAACTCAGCCAAACCCGAAGCAAAGGAGTACACAGCCTGAAGGTGCGCCCCCACCCGGTTTCAGGGTGGGGGGACGTTTTCACCGGTATTCAGGACATTAGATCGAGCATCAACTACTACTACCGGTGCGATTCTTCCCTTCCAACATTTAAGTACTACAGGAAGTGGTAGTTACCGTTCCCTGAATAGATCTTTTCCTTTACCTTTTCCTAAGATTAGTCCCAATGCCTCACAGGAATCGGATCTGGTTGACCAGACAGGCCAAGAAGCCTCTAGTCGGGTGACTTCGGTCCCTGAGGTTCAACCAGAAAAGATCACCCTTCCTGATAACAATCAGGTATCTGATAAATGTGTGGGAACAGAAAACGACCAGACTTTCTCGGATGGTCGGGGCCAGATACCTCTAGGGACGCCTGGTTCAGATCCAATCAGCGCCAGTGGTCCTAGAAATTCTAGGCTGGCCTCGTCAAGCCGGCCTGGCCGACTTGGACATGCTAGTCGCAGACGTTCCGTGGGAACTTCGTCTCAGGGAGTGTCTGTGGTCTCAAGGACCAATTTACCATCGTGCTTTACAGTCGCTGGTTTTAATGGCCTGGCCATTGAGACCCAAGTACTGAAGGACAGAGGTTTGTCTGCTTCAGTCATTCCTACCCTTATTAAAGCAAGGAAAGCGACTTCCAGCAAGGTCTATTATCACACATGGAAGACTTATATTGCGTGGTGCGAATCTTTAGGATTTCCTCCACGTACCTATTCGGTGACTCGAATATTAGCCTTTTTGCAACAAGGAGTTGAGCAGAAGCTAGCCTTGAGCACCATCAAGGGTCAAGTTTCAGCATTAGCAATCTTCTTTCAGAAACCTTTAGCTACCAAGTCCTTGGTGCGGAATTTCATCCAGGGGGTGCGGCACCTGGCTCCACCAGTCCGCGCGCCCTTACCGCCCTGGGATCTTTAGTTTTGTCGGTTCTACAGAAACCTCCCTTTGAAAACATCAGGGAGATTCCCTTGCTTACTTTATCCCAGAAGGTGGCCTTCTTGGTGGCTATCACTTCTGCTCGCAGGGTGTCAGAACTGGCTGCATTATCATGCCAGTCCCCATACCTAGTGATTCATAGGGATAAGGTAGTACTTCATCCTAAGCCATCCTTTCTTCCTAAGGTGGTTTCAGATTTTCATCTGAATGAAGATATTGTACTACCTTCCTTGTGTCCTCAGCCCAAGCATCATCGGGAACATGCGTTGCATTCCTTAGATGTGGTTCGGGCAATCAGGGTATACCTGAAAGCTACGGAATCATTCCGTAAGACGGATTCACTTTTTGTGATCACGGATGGCCCCAGAAAGGGTTTGCCTGCATCTGCCGCGACCATTGCCAAATGGATTAGACAGACGGTGGTACAGGCTTATTCTATTAAGGGTCAGAGTCCTCCGTTCCCTGTTAGGGCGCACTCCACTCGAGCGCTCAGTACTGTCAGTGGTCCAGGTATGTAAGGCGGCCACCTGGTCGTCGGTACATACCTTTACAAAATTCTATAAAATTGATGTGACGGCATCGGCGGATGCCTCATTTGGCCGCAAGGTTTTGCAGGCCGCAATTTGAGACCGGTGGTCTACCTCGAGGGTTTTTTTCTGTTTGAAAAAAAAAAAATTTTTTTCTTTTGAGTCTCATCATTAAGGATGAGCATTGTAAACTTCTAGTTGACACCGGTTGGGCCTTCTAGATTGGGATTTGATTTTCATTTTCCCACCCCTCATTTGTGATACTGCTCTGGGATGTCCCGAAGGTGCTGTATCACCGAGGACTACGTCTGTCAATGAGCGATAGAGAAAAATGGATTTTTGTAAAATCTTACCGTAAAATCCTTTTCTCTTAGCTCATTGACAGACGTAGTCCCCGCCCCTCTGTTTTTGGGTTGGGTTAAAATCTCTAAAGACTGCTTTTTGACATAACTGATTTGCTGAGGCAGAGAGAGAGAGGATATACCCTCTGGGACTGCCCCTAGGGTGTGGCCAGAGCATTTTAATTTCCTGTCTAGTCCTGCTCCTGTGGAGGCAACATAACCCGAAGGTGCTGTATCACCGAGGACTACGTCTGTCAATGAGCTAAGAGAAAAGGATTTTACGGTAAGATTTTACAAAAATCCATTTATATAGAAGGGTATGTACACAGATCAGCCATAACTCTATGATCACCCACCTAATATTGAGTAGTTCCCCCCCCCCCCCCCCTTTTGCCACCACCTCTGAAGGTATGCTGTGGTATTTGGCATCAGTCCATTAGTAGCAGATCTTTTAAGTTGCGAGGTGGGGCCTCCATGGATCGGATTTGTTTCTCTATCGTACATTGACGGACGCAGTCTCTAATCTTCACATATTTTGGGTTATACTGCCCCCTACAGGAGTAGGACACTAGGCAGAAAAAAGTTGTGGCTATGCCTATAGGCAGTCCCAGGGGGGGTATAACCTCTCTCCCTGCTATAGGATGTCAGTTTTAATCTGCCTAGTCAGGAGTAAGGACCTAGTTCCTTGCTGGGATCTCTGGTCCTGGCAAAGTTTTTTCTAGTTAGGTTTTTCTCCAGATTTTTTTCCTGTGAGATCTACAAGCAACTATGCTGGATCTAGGCGATGGACTGGATATATAGATCCAGTGGTCACCCCAGTGGGCCAACAAGCGCGCACAGACCTTAGCTCCCCGCTGGGTCGGCCGCGACATAGTCCCACTTGACGGGGGACTGGCCCCGCGAGTTAAACTTCTCGCCAGGTCGCATACGACCGGGTCTAGGCACGAGTCCCAGCGTTCCTATTCGGCCGACAGCCCCCCCCCCCCACTTCCGCAGGGAGGGGTTCTGTCAAGCGATGGCGCCCGCCTGTTCCTGGAATGGTGAGTAAATGTTCCCCCCTCTTCACC